>NC_133388.1:97546878-97850378 GCF_047511655.1 Castor canadensis | reverse complement strand
TACAACATTTTTAGTTCAGTCTTTCTTAAATGCTGTCTGTGTCCATTTATTTCTATTTGTGTGGTTTTGAGAAGAACATCTGTCAGATACTAACAACAGTTAGGATATCTTCCTCAATCACCCCAGAATATAGTTCATAAGTAGTTGTAAGGGACAGTGACTAAGACTTGTCATGCTATATTTATAGGGAAAGAAAATATTCTCCTCTTTTGTATATGCTATATTGAAAAAAATGGCAAAAATGCCTAAGGAAGCCTTATACAAAAACAGATCTAATTCTAGACTGTTGTAACTGTTGTTTTTGATACAAATTTGATAATTAAATGGGCTTTATGTATTCAAATTATTTAGATCCTAACCATACTATTTTACAGATGCTCCTAAAACTGGTCCCTTCTGTCCACAGTATTTGGAGATGGAGAGATAAATCTCCCTCAGTAGCTGTTCCTCAGCCTGGAGGAAACAGTCTGCCATGGCTAGCCCACCCTCACCTTGGAATGTCTTTTCCAGTGGAGGGTCATCAACCACTATCTGTGAGTTTCTCAGAAAATGAGACTCATGTGCACTTCAATCTCACAGCCAGCTTTCACCAGGAGTTGGGCAAAATGTCCAAGAATCTACAGTAAAGGCAAACCTATGAAGAGGTGTTGTTAACAGAAATGAGAAGTCCAGTAAAGAGAATATTTGCCATCAGCTGGAAAGGTCAAGTAATCTAAAATCCTTCTCATTCAGCCTTGCTGATAGTATGTCTTCAGTTCAATGAAACAGGCACGATTGTTTCATTTTGTTTTTGTTCTAGAGGCTAAAGATTTTTCCTTCACAGTCATGAAGAACAACACCTTTTTGCCACACCACAAACATTGGTTCATTCTGAAGTTTTATGACAGTGGCAAAAGTACTTTGGAAATAACATAAATTCCAATTTTAAAGATTCTAATAGAAAAAAATCTTCGTTGTGAAATATTAGATATCACATATTATACTAACCTGGAGAAGAATCACAGTTACCATCTACCATGATATACCATCCCTATCCTGGGCATGAGTGGCAGGATTCTTTCAACTCACATCGGACTCTCAACTGAGAGGCACAGACACAAATATAGCCCTAGGGTTATTGTTCATGTGGGAGGACTTTACAGAAAATTCAACTGTTTTCCAGACTAAATAATTGAAACTTTCTTAGCCCTTATTCAGCATAAGCTTGCAAGTAGCCTTTCACTGAAAACTAAACCTGGGTTAGTTACTCTTTGGAATATAAGTAAATGTGAATTTTGAGATGAGGCAAAGGAATGTCTCAGGGTCCACATAAATGATGACAAGTTAGAATTTTCCCCAATTTTGGTAAATAATGAATCTTTTTTTGTATCTAAGATACTTTAAGCCTCTAAAGAATCCCCTTGTCTTTTTTTTGTTGTTATTCAAAGCTTTCTCTCTAGAAAGCTTTTATTCTACAAATCATTGTCAAGTAACAATTAAAAAATAAAAAACTTCATGAAACATCAGAAAACAGTTTCCAAGCAGAATTGTTTCATGTGCACTCACATGCTTGTATATTCACACACACACACACACACACACACACACACACACACACTGTTTTGGCATTCTGAGTGATGTCACATTCTCTCTTTGTCTCTCTCTCTCTCTTTCTCCCCCCCTCCACGCACACCTCATTCTGTCTCTCCTTCCCTCTTCCCTTCTCACCTTCCTTCCTTATCTTTTCCTTCAGCTCAATAGAAACAAATCATATGAGTGAAGATATTGAGTCATTGTCTTCATTTACACTCAGTGCATTTGGTTGGACTGTGGTGGGTCAAACTTTTTGGTGTATTAAAATTGAAGAGTAGTTTGAATGGGCTCACTTGATATGAAGATTTTTATTAAATGGTGAAGACAGACAGTGGGACACATTGAACAGTGACATTTTCTATGAAAACATAATGAACATTATATTGCAGCAGTCTGGAACTCTCTGTAGCAAGGGAAAAATTACATTTCTAGAATTCAGTCATTGGTTCACCCTCCCTCATGTCTGGATGGTCTTTCCATCATTCAAACCAGCATTCTCCAACTGTATTGGGTTAGATTTGGAAATGAAGGACTTGTCAGAAATTGTTTGGGGGAGTGTAAAGGTGGTGACTTCATGACGTGCTTTTGGAAGAAGATAGCTCATTCTTTTGTGGCTACTTTCTCCCATCACCATCATCAGAGTGGCCCCAGTAGTTCCCCCTTTCGAGTGACCACTCTCAGTGGCCACCCTATTGCCATTAGGGAATAGAGACATGACTCTGTTTCCCTCAGCTGTTTCCTGCTAAGAAGGAGTGATGATAGGGGGCCCTAGGTCATTAGGGCTGTTCTTGAGGAGGACGATCTAGATGACCCTGCTAGTAGGCCTTCTTCATTTCCATCAGCAACTGTAATTTGAATCTTTCTTGGTGAGAAGAGGCATATTTAACTACAAGATTTACAAGACATGGTCTGAATATGTGCAGAATGATGACAGTAACTGTGGGGCCCAAAAAGGGCAGGAACCACATCACTGAGGGCAGACAGGACTTGATTTGTCCCCAAACCTGTGAAGTGACCTGTGAGGTGATCTGGATCTCAAGGGACTATTCCAGGAGCCATTTAGCCAGTTGGAAAATAAAATCTGCATTCTTCCAATGCACCTGAAATGTTTATATAGACACAACAGAAAGTTTAGCCATTGCACATATTCCCCCTTATTTCAGCTAGAAGAAAGTCTAGGGCCAGGCAGTGGTCCATAACCATTTTGGCTTGAGAGGATAGGGACCTTTGTCTAGTCCATCCAAAGGTTCACACAAGAAGGCAGTGGGTTTTGTCCTTAAGTCTGGAGGTGAGGATGGAGTAGACTCTGAGGTGACCTCTTCAGGAGGATTCTAGCACTAGACCCTTGAATGATGGATCCAGGAATTGGGGTCACCACTCACTCTCGGGGGGTGGAGAAGATAGAAGGACTGGGTTAGGACATTCTCCCAAGAAGGCATGTTTAAGCCGCAAGTCGGGTCTGAGGACTTTATCAGAATTAAATCTCCTGGTCAGAAGAGAGGAGGGCCCTGTATGTTCTCTTTTGGAATGCTCTGTTTAATCTCAGAAAATGCCTGTTGGAATCTAGCCAATTGAGTAACATGAAAAACTAGCTGAGCTATTTCTGAATCAAGGAGAAATTGATTAATAAGAAATGGTCTGACATATAGAGATTCAAAAGGTGTCAGACCTTGTTTTCCTGGAGTGTCTTTAAGCATTAAAAGTGTCATGGGGAGTATTTTAGTCCAGGGGGAGAGAGTTACTTGAATGAGCTTGGTCAGGTAACATTTTAAAAGTTCATTTGTCTTTTATACTTTGTTGGAAGATTGGGGGCACAAAGCACAATGGAGATAATTGTCTATTCCCAAAGTTCATGAAGGTCCCTGCATTGTATCAGCCTTGAAGGCTAAGCCACTATTGTTCTGGGGGCTCCTAGCAAGGCCAAAGCAGGGTATGATCTCTGTGGCCAATATACAAAGTACTTCTTTGGCACATTCAGTTTTGGTCAGGAAAGCCTCCACTTATCCTGTAAAAGTATTGACCAATACCAAAAATCACTTATAGACCTAAAACAAATTCAGTAATGTTATTAGACATGGGTCACACACTAAGAGGAGACCACACAAGGGAGGATAGGGAAAAGGAAGAAAACCAAAAACTTGAATGTAATTGATGCACTCACTCTATAGGAAAAATTATAGTATTCTTAAACTGGCAGAGGCCACTATGGGAAGGGGACTAGGAAGTAGTTAAGAGGTCTTGTAGAGATGAACCAATTTGGGTTATAATACACATATACATGGAAACAACACAAAGAATCTCCCTGTATAGCTATACTTTTCTCAAACTAGCAAAAATGCCATGTATTTCTTATTATCTTTAATGTGTTTTCTTCAACAAAATTGGAGAACAAGAGAGTGGAATAGGTTCTGCTGAGAGGTGAGAGGAGGTGGGGGAGAGGAGAGAAGTGGCCCAAATAATTTTTACACATATAAGTACATGTAACAGTGATAAAATAAAATTAAACTTATAAAAACTATCTGCCAATACCAATAGTAGCTTACAATTGGGTTCATCGGTCATAAGATTGAAGTTTAGTTGCCAATCTTCATAAGGTCATCTCCCCATCTCTGTGTCTCCAGAACTGAGAATTGGCTCTTACTAGGATTTGTCCTTGATTTGTTGAACCATATCTTTTAGGCCTTTTCCCTTGAACATTTTACTGACTAAGAGTAAGGTATTTTCTAGCCTTAGGTGATAGAGATGATAGAAAGTTTTCAATATTTACCATTGGATGGCCCCTAGGAGCTACAGCTTCCTGTTGGAGGAAACCTATCAGCCACCATGATCTAGCTGTGATCCCTGATTGGAAGCCTGTTGGCCTCCTCAGGTTAGTACTGAGGCCTCTCAGGCAGGAGTAAAGAGTTTCTCCGCAGGAGAATAACAGCTGGAGATTCTCCCTGGGCTGCCCTTTTTGCAGCTGCATTAGCTGCCCTGTCTCCCTTAGTGACACTGTCCTCCCCTTTTTAATGGTCTGGGCAATGGATCACTGATACCTGCTTGGGTAACAAAACAGCATCTAGAGAGCAAATATATCTTGTGCATGCTTAACAGAGGATCCCTCTGTAGTTAGCATCCCTCTTTCCTTCCAAATGGCTGCATCAGCTTGGAGGATAAAGAAAGCATATTTAAAGTCTGTATAAATATTAACTCTCTTATCTTTACCCTTATCTTTATCTTCAGCATTCCAAAGGGCTATGAGATCTTCTAGTTGAATTCTGTAGTGGGAGGGAGAAGGTGTGATTTGAGTGTACCAAACTCCATCACTCTTGCCAACCCTGCATATCTGATTCAGTTTCTGGCAAATGAGCTGTTATTGGTGCATACTGCCATATCAGTGTTATTAAGGGGCTGGTTGGTTAAATTGGGTCTGTCAGCATAACTTTCTAAAGGTACATCTTCACATGAATGTTCAAGTTTTCTCTCCCCTGCAGTAGAAAAGATGTGGGATTGAGACTTTGATAAGTCTTTAAAAGTAACTGCAATTCCTTCTAACAGTTAGGCCTGATATTTAAACAGACAGCTGTCAGACAACAAGAGCCTTCCTTAGTGTTAAGAATACATCCCAAATGAACTTAAGGGTAGATATTTCAATCTCTGTGATAAATGTCATTGGAATTTTGATGGTAATTGCATTGAACATGTAGATTGATTTTGGTAATATAGCCATATTTACTATGTTGATTCTGAAAGTCCATGGGCGTAGGAGGTCTTTCCACCTTCTTGATCTCTTTCTTCAATTGATTTTCTTTGATCTCTTTCTTCAATTGTTTGTAGTTCTCCATATAGATGTCATTTATATCCTTTGTTAAGTTAATTCCTAGGTATTTGATGTTTTTCTTCTTCTTGTCTTATTGCTCTAGCAAGGAATTCTAGAGCTAACTTGAATAGGAGTGGGGAGAATGTTCATTTTTATCTCATTCCTGACTTTAGGGGAAATGGCTATTTTTTCCCCCATTAAGTATGATGTTGGCTATAAGTTTGTCATATATAGCCTTTGTAATGTTAAGGTACATTCCTTCTATTCCTAGTTTTCTTAGAGCTTTTATCATGAAATGGTGTTGAATCTTATCAAAGGCTTTTTTCTTCATTGATTGAGTGGTTTTTGTCTTTGCTTCTATTAATGTGGTGTATTACATTTATTGATTTGTGTATGCTGAACCATCCCTGTATTCCTGGGATGAAACCAACTTGTTCATGATGTATGGTCTTTCTCATATGTTGTTGGATTTGGTTTGTCATTATTTTATTGAAGATATTTCCAGAAATGTACATTAAGGAGATTGGCCTGTAGTTCTCCTTTCTGGATGCGTCCTTGTCTAATTATGGGAGAAATGTAATACCAGCATAATAGAATGAGTTAGGCAGTGTTCCTTCCCTTTCTATTTCATGGAAAACTTAAAGGAGTATTGATATTAGTTCTTCTTTAAAGGTCTGTTAGAATTCAGCCAAGAATCTGTTAGTTCCTGGACTTTTCTTTTTTGGGAGACTCTTAATAACTGCTTCAATTTCATTTAATACTGTAGATCTGTGTAGGTGGTTAATAACTCCTTGGTTCAGTTTTGGATGGTCATAAGTATCTAGGCACTTGTCCATTTTTTTAAAACTTTCTAATTTATTGGAACATAGATTCTCAGAGTAACCTCTGATGATTCTCTGGATTTCCTTGGTGTTTGTTGTTATCTCCCCTTTTATATTTCTGATTTTATTAACTTGAGTCTTTTCCTTAAAGTTCATTTGGAAACAAACAAATAAAAAAACCATGAATACCCAAGGCAATACTAAGTAAGAAAAACAAAGCTAGAGGTATCACAATACCCAACTTCAAACTATACTATAGGACCATACCAATACCAATGTTTTGTTCATGGTATGTGCACAAAAACAGATATTAAGACCAGTGGAACAGAATAGAGGACCAGGATATGAATCCATGCAGCTACACCCACCTTGTTTTTGACAAAGGTCCCAAAAACATACAATGGAGAAAAGACAGCATCTTCAACAAATGTTGCTGGAACAAGTGGTCATTTGCCTGCAGAAAACTGAAACCAGATCCATGATTATCACCAAGTACTATAATCAACTCAAAGTGAATTACAGACCTTAATATCAGACCCCAAACCTTGCAGTTAGTACAGGAAAGAACAGGGAATACTCTAGGTATAAGCAAGGACTTTCACAGTTGAACTGAAGCAGCTCAGAAACAAAGAGAAAGAATGGATGAATGGGACCACATGAAATTAGAAAGCTTTTGCACAACAAAGAAATGGTCTCTAAATTGAAGAGACCACCCAAAGAGTGGGAGAAAACTTTTGCTAGCTATATATCACACAACGGAGTGATAACCAGAATACACAGGGAGCTAAAAAAAACTCAACTCCCCCAAAATCAATGACCCAATAAAGAAATGGGCAACTGACCTGAATAGAAATTTTTGAAAGGATGAAGCCCAAATGGCTAAAACAGTATGTGAAAAACTGCTCACCATTCCTGGCCATAAAGAAATGCAAATCAAAACCACAGTAAGATTCCACCTCACTGGAATCTTACCAGTATATCTACCATCAAGAACACCACCAACAAATGGTGGCTCAGATGTGAAGAAAAAGGAACCCTCATACATTGCTAGTGGGAATGTAAACTACTACAACCATTTTGGAAAACAATATGGAGTCTTCTTAAATAACTTAGCATAGATCTGCCATATGATCCAGCAATCCCACTCATAGGGATATACCCAAAGGAATGTGGCTCAGGTTATTACAAAGACACCTGCACACCCATGTTCATTGCATCATTATTCACAATAGCCAAGTTATGGAAACAGTCAAGATGCCCCACTATTGATGAATGGAATAAGAACATAAGGTATTTCTACACAATGGAATTTTATTTGGCCAAAAAGAATGAAATCATGTCATTTGTGAGTAAAGGATGGAACTGGAAAACATCAACTTAAGCAAAGTTAGCCAGGTTCAGAAGGCCAAAAATCACATGTTCTTCCTCATATGCAGGTTATGTCTTACTGCATAAGACAAATGCAGTAGTATCTTCAGACTTGGGTCACACACTAAGTGGATCATGCACATGGGAGGAATAGGGAAAAGGAAGGAAACCTAAAATTTGAATGTGGTTGATGTGCTCACTGTAGAGGAGTGAATATAGTAATCTTAAACTGGCCAAGGCCACTATAGGAAAGGTACTAGGAAGTAATGAAGAGTTCTTGTAGAGATTAACCAATGTGGTTGTAATGCACATCTGCATGGATGCAACAGTGGGAATCTCTCTGTGTAGCTATCTTTATGTCAAACTAGCAAAAATGCTATGTCTTTCTTATTATCTCTTATGTTTTCTCTTCAACAAAATTGGAAAAGAAGAGGGTGGAATCGAAGCAAGGAATGGAATGGAAATAAGAGTGCAGGTGGGCCAAACAATGTATACACATCTGAGTAAATGTAAAAATGAAAAAAATAAATAAAGAATAATAAAAAAGAATACCTCCTACATCATGGAGAGTATAAACAATTAAAGGCCTGCCCAGAATGACCTTTTGGGTCTCAGGGATAAGAGGCTTGCTATGGCCACTGCTTGTAAGTATTGGGTTACTACTTCCAGAGCCAGCCTTCTCTTTGCACAGACACATAACCAGAATTTATCTTGGGTAAGGGGCTTAAGGCAGGAGCCCTAATTAGAGCTGTTTTAAATTTGTGAAAAGCATCAGTGGTAGCCTTACCCCATTCAATGGAGAACTAGGAGTGTTTTGTGGCCTCTCTAAGTGCTTGATATAGGGATTACACCATATTAGTGTACCCTGGGATACAGATCCTACAATAAACTGTCACTCCCCCAAAAGACCTTCAACAGCTTTAGGGTACAAGGGGGAGGGAAGGCTAAAGTTGGTTGAATTTTATCTTCACACAGGGATCTCATCCCCCCAGCCAAGACAAGCTCCAGATAGTTAACCTTAGTCTGGCATAATTGGGCCTTTCCTCTGGACACTTTATAGCCTTTGTCTGCCAGAAAGTTTAAAAGAGACTCAATGGATCAAGAGATAGTGGGCTTGGGCAGCCCACAAAAAAGACCATTCACATACTGTAGTACAAAAGCCTGTGGATAATTATATTTTGCCAAATTCTGGGCGAGAGCCAATCCAAAAATATGGGGGCTGTCCCAAAACCCTGAGGTAGGACAAAAAGTGACCTTCCCTACTTTTCAAGTAGGATCCTAGAAAAGAAACATAGGTTGACCAGTTGTATGGGAACACAGAAAAAGATAACCTTGGGGTCTAAAACTGAATAGTGGGTGATGTTGAGTGTTATCTGAGCCAAGAGTGTATCAGCATTTGGAATCACAGGGTGAAGGGGAACTCTTGCCTAATTCACCAATCAGAGGTCCTGGACCAGTCTCCGTTTGTCAGGGATTATCAAAATGGAATGACAGATGTGGAGATCTCTCCCTAAACAGTAAAGCATTTGAGTGAAATAAAACTCTAGGAGCTGACTCAATATGCCCAGAACAGTGAATTTACTTGGAAAACTGGGCCCAAGGGAAAAAGGGATGGCTGAAAAGCACACTCCTATATCTATGAGGAAGCTGACCTTGCACTATTCGATTGTAATAATACCCCAGGACTCCTCAGTTTGTACTGTGGCCACATGAACTTGTCTGGGAGGTCCTGGGACTGTCACTGTTCAGATGGCAGTACACTCAATTCCACCAAGCCCCAAGGGAAAAGTGCCTCCCAATGATTCCATTTATAGATGGGGCAGGGTCCTGGAGGTTGTCTATTTCTCTGGGATACTCCCTCTTGAAATGGCCTCCCTGTTCACACTGGATGCAAGTCTGCAGATTTGAACCTGATCCAGAGGACGACACTCTCAGGGCAGTGGTCAGTGCTGCCTGTCACTTATCCTTCTTTTTCTCAATTTCCAGGTCCCTGTTATAGAACACAGACTTAGCCATCCACAGCATTTGGTCTAGGTCCTGGCTTCCTTCAGCAGCCAGTTTTTTTTTGGATTTTGGAGTTTTCTACAAATATCAGGGGGTGATTATATGAAAAATTTATCTTTTAGGATGATCCCATCTCCTGTGATCCTGGCTTTACATTTCTATAAAGTGTCCTTAAGCCTCTGTGAAAAGGTCATTGGGGCTCAGATTCACCATGTTGCATGCAGTAACCTGAAAGTAGTTAAGAGCCTTTTCTTCTCCTAACTGATGTAAGGCAATAAAAAGTGTAAGTAAAATTTCTGTGATTGTCTTAGATTGCTAGAGATAAAATTCATAGGACTAAAATAGCAATAATGAGAGGGTAAGGAACAAAGCTATCTGGGAGCAAAACTTTTGTATATTATTGAAAGTAAGTTGATATTAATCTGAGCTAGGTTGATTTGAGCTAAAATCTTGATTTTTTTATCCCAATCAAAGCCACTAAGATTATACAAAAACTAGAGTAAAAGAAAAATAAGGGAATTATAGAAGTACACTATAAAGCTCTACCTTGAGCAACACAGAGCTAAGTGTTAGTGATGGAAGAAGGGATGCATTTCTCTTTAAATCAGGAGCAGGTCAAGGACTTCCACTTTCCTACCAATGTATTATTACAAAGCTGTAGGAATGAAAACAGTTAGCACATGATACAAGCATAAAGATATTAAAAATGATCAGTAACACATAAGCCCTACATTTATAGTCAATTGATTGCTGAACTGTGTGTCAAATCAAGCTAAAATTTTGGTTTTTCAACAAATTATGCTGGAAAGACTGGAAAACACCTGCAAAAAGAAAACAAAAAAGGAACTAACAGAGAATACACATGCAAAAGAAAACAAACAGGAAAAAAAAGAAGCTTGTCCCTTCCTGAGTTAGTCATTTTTATGTGTTCAGATACTTTGATACACATAAGTCTGTATGTTTTTCACCAGATTTTTTTTTCATTTTAATTAATTCATTTATTAATTGCTGGCACTGGTATTTGAACTCAGGGCTTCATGCTTGCTAGGCAGATGTTCTTACCACTTAAGCCATTCAGCCAGCTAGCAAGATAATTTTTTTAGATGTGATTAGCTTAAGATCAGTAACTTTGGATTAAGCAGATTATCTCCCAGATTTTTGGTAGCCCACATTTCATCAATTCAAGGTCTTAAGAGAAGAATCTTATGGTCCCTATAGAAAGAAGGTATTTGACAAGGGCAGCTGTCCCATGGGGCTTCAGTCTGCTGGCCAGCCCTCAAGAAGTCAAACTTCTGTCCAGAGGAATCTCATGAGGCAGCTCTTGAAGCAAATCTGTGCATCTACATACATTCTACTGTTCTGTTTCTCTATAGAATCTTGACTAATGCACCTTTCTCACACCAGAAGCAAAATAAAACTCTAAAATTCCTTCTAAAAATAAATGTCAATCTTTGTGACCTTGGGTGACCAAGGACAATGAAGGGAAGACACAAAAAACAGGGAAACCAGTTTCCCCACAGCAAAATATTAGTACAGGAACCAGAGGGAAATGAAGAAAACAGATACTCAGATCCAGACTCCAACAAAATGAAGATAAACTCTGCCAAAGAACCCAATGAAGCCCACAAGAATAATTTAAAAGAAGACATACTACAAGTACTCAATGAGAATTTTATAGAGATGATACTGGATATGGTTAATCAAAATGTACAGAAGACACTCAAGAAATTCCAAGACAACAAAAATAGAGAATTTGAAAAAAATAAAGGAAACCATAGAACCACTGTATAAACACCAAAGTGAAACAGAGAACATGATTAGTAAACAGATAAATGAACTCAGGACAAAAATAGACAACATTAAAGAGGAAACCACCCAGAATATGGAAAACCTCAGAAAAAAGAACTAAAAAGAACTGCAAAACAAAACGGAAGGCCAATGCAGCAGAATAGAGCAAAGAGAAGACAGAATCTCAGAACTTGAAGATGAAATGGTAATTAAAGGAAAACTCAAAGAACTATTGACTAAACACTCAATACCTGTGAAAAGAAAATGCAAGAACTCACGGACTCCATCAAAAGGCCAAACATGAGAATCATGGGCATCGAAGAAGGAGAAGAAGTGCAAGCAAAGGGAATGCGTAATATATTCAACAAAATAATAACAGAAAAATTCTCAAATCTAGAGAAAGATATTCCCATACAGATGCAAGAGGCCTCCAGGACACCAAACAGATCAGATCAAAGTAGAATTACCCCACAACAAATCATCATTAAAACAACAAGTTCAGAAACTAGGGAAAGAATATTGAAGGCTATAATAGAGAAAAAACAAATAACATACAAAGGTAAACCCATTAAAATCACAGCAGACTTCTCAACAGAAACATTAAAAGCTAGAAGACCGTGGGGTGAGATCTTCCTGGCACTGAATGAAAATAACTTCAACCCCAGATTAACCTACCCAGCAAAACTATCATTCAAAATAGATGAAGCAATAAAAGTCTTTCATGATAAGCAGAAACTAAAACAATACGTGACCACGAAGCCACCACTACAAAAGATTCTTCAAGGGATTCTGCACACAGAAAGTGAAACCCAACTTAACCATGAAAAGACAGCCAGCACCAAACCACAGGAAAAGAAAATCAAGAAAGTAGAGTGTAACCTCAACTTAGGTACACACAATCAAACCTTCAAACAACTAAGACAACTAAATGACAGGAATCACCGCATTGCCTATCAGTACTAACACTTAATGTTAACTGACTTAGTTCACCTATCAAAAGATAACACTTGACAAAATGGATTAAGAAGGAAGATCCAACAATTTGTTGCTTACAGGAGACCCATCTCACTGACAGAAATAAGCATGGGCTTAGGATGAAAGGCTGGAAGAAGATTTACCAAGTCAATGACCCCTGAAAACATGCAGGAATAGCAATACTTATCTCTGACAAAGTAGACTTCAAACCTACATTGATCAAACAAGATAAAGAAGGACATTCCATACTAATAAAAGGGGAAATAGAACAAAAGGAAATAATAATCATCAACCTGTATGCACCCAATGTCAACACACCCAATTTCATCAAACATACCCTGAAAGACCTAAAAGCATCTATTAACTCCAACACAGTAGTTGTGGAAGACTTTATCACCCCATTATCATCAATAGATAGGTCATCCAAACAAAAAATCAATAAAGAAATCCAAGATCTAAAATATACAATAGATCAAATGGACCTACTTGATGTCTACAGAATATTTCATCCAACTTCTACACAATATACATTCTTCTCAGTAGCCCGTGTAATCCTGTCCAAAACAGATCATATCCTAGGGCACAAAGCAAGCCTCAGCAAATATAAGAAAATAGAAATTATACTATGCATACTATCTGATCACAATGCAGTAAAAGTAGAACTCAACAACAAAACTAAAGCCAAAAAACCTGCAAACAACTGGAAACTAAATAAGTCATTACTTAATGAACAATGGATCATTGATGAAATAAAAGAGGAATTTAAAAAGTTCCTGGAAATCAATGAAAATGAAAACATAAACTACCAGAACCTATGGGACACAACAAAGGCAGTCCTGAAAGGAAATTTTATAGCCATGAGTGCATATACTAAAAAGACTGAAAGATCCCAAATCAATGACCTAATGATACATCTCAAACTCCTAGAAAAACAAGAACAAGCAAATCCCAAAACAAACAGAAGGAGAGAAATAATAAAAATAAGAGCTGAAATCAATGAAATAGAAGCCAAAAAAAAAATACAAAAAATTAATGCAACAGAAAGTTGGTTCTTTGAAAAGATAAACAAGATTGACAGACCCCTGGTAAACCTGACTAAAATGAGGAGAGAAAAATCCAAGTTAGTAGAATCAGGAATGCAAAAGGGGAGATAAAAACAAACACTATGGAAGTTCAGGAAATCATCAGAGACTACTTCGAGAACCTGTATTCAAATAAATTTGAAAATCTTAAAGAAATGGACAGATTTCTAGATACATATGATCATCCAAAAATGAACCAATAGGACATTAATCACCTGAATAGATCCATAACACAAAATGAAATTGTAGCAGCAATCAAGAATCTCCCCAAAAAGAAAAGTCCAGCATCTGATGGATTCTCTGCTGAATTCTATCAGACCTTTAAAGAAGAACTGATACCAACCCTCCTTAAACTGTTCCATGAAAGGAAGGAAGACTGCCTAACACATTTTTTGAAGCCAGTATTACACTTATCCCAAAACCAGGCAAAGATACCTCCAAAAAGGAGAACTATAGGCCAATCTCCTTAATGAACATTGATGCAAAAATCCTCAACAAAATAATGGCAAAACGAATTCAACAACATCAAAAAGATCATTCACCACCACCAAGTATAGGCTTCATCCCACGAATTCAGGGGTGGTTCAACATATGATAATCAATAAACATAATAAACCACATTAACAGAAGCAAAGACAAAAAGCACTTGATCATCTCAACAGATGCAGAAAAAACCCTTGATAAGATCCAACACCATTTCACGATAAAAGCTCTAAGAAAACTAGGAATAGAAGGAAAGTACCTCAACATTATAAAAGCTATATATGACAAACCTACAGCCAGCCTTATACTTAATGGAGAAAAACTGAAACCATTCCCTCCAAAATCAGGAACCAGACAAGGATGCCCACTATCTCCACTCCTATTCAACATAGTACTGGAATTCCTAGCCAGAGCAATTAGGCAAGAAGAAGGAATAAAAGGAATACAAATAGGTAAAGAAACTGTCAAAATATCCCTATTTGCAGATGACATGATCCTGTACCTTAAAGACCAAAAAAACTCTACTCAGAAGCTTCTAGACATCATCAATAGCTAAAGCAAGGTAGCAGGATACAAAATCAGCATGGAAGAATCATTAGTATTTGTATACACTAACAATCAGCAAACTGAAAAAGAATGTATGTAAACAATTCAATTTACAATAGCCTCAAAAAAAATCAATTACCTAGGTGTAAACCTAACAAAAGATGTGAATGACCTCTTCAAGGAAAACTATAAACTTCTGAAGAAAGAGATTGAGGAAGACTTATAGAAAGTGGAGAGATCTCCCATGTTCATGGATTGGTAGAATCAACATAGTAAAAATGTCGATACTCCCAAAAGTAATCTACATGTTTAATGCAATTCCCATCAAAATTCCAATGACATTCATTAAAGGGATTGAAAAATCTACCGTTAAATTTATATGGAAACACAAGAAGCCACGAATAGCCCAGGCAATACTCAGTCAGAAGAACAATGCTGGAGGTATCATGATACTTGACTTCAAACTATATTTCAAAGCAATAACGATAAAAACCACATGGTACTGGCACAAAAAAAGACATGAAGACCAGTGGAACAGAATAGAGGACCCAGATATGAAGCCACACAACTATAACCAACTTGTCTTTCATAAAGGTGCTAAAAATATACGATGGATAAATAGCAGCCTCTTCAAAAAAAACTGCTGGAAAAACTGCTTAGCAGTCTGCAAAAAACTGAAACTAGATCCATGTATTTCACCCTATACCAATATTAACTCAAAATGGATCAAGGATCTTAATATCAGACCATAGCAAGGGAGCAGGATATAAAATCAACATAGAAGAATCATTAGCATTTCTATACACTAATAATGAACAAACTGAAAAAGAATGTATGAAAACAATTCCATTTACAATAGCCTCATAAAAAATCAAATACCTAGATATAAACCTCACAAAAGATGTGAATGACCTCTGCAAGGAAAACTATAAAGTTCTGAAGAAAAAGATTGAGGAAGACTATAGAAAGTGGAGAGATCTCCCATGCTCATGGATTGGTAGAATCAACATAGTAAAAATGTCCTTACTCCCAAAAGTAATAGCCTCTTCAACAAAAACTTCTGGGAAAACTGGTTAGCAGTCTGCAAAAAACTGAAACTAGATCCATTTATATCATCCTATACCAATATTAACTAAAAATGGATCAAGGATCTTAATATCAGACCACAAACTCTAAAGTCGATACAGGAAAGAGTAGGAAATGCCCTTAAGTATAGGCAAGAACTTTCTCAATGAAAGCCCAGCAGCACAGCAACTAAGAGATAGCATAGATAAATGGGACCTCATAAAACTAAAAAGCTTCAGTTCATCAAAAGAAATGGTCTCTAAACTGAAGAGAACACCCACAGAGTGGGAGAAAGTACTTGCCAGCTACACATCAGACAAAGGACTGATAACCAGAATATATAGGGAACTTAAAAAACTAAATTCTCTGAAAACTAATGAATCAATAAAGAAATGGGCATGTGAACTAAACAGAATATTCTCAAAAGAAGAAATTCAAATGGCCAAAAAAACACATGAAAAAATGCTCACCATCTTTAGCAATAAAGGAAATGCAAATTAAAAACAAACTAAGATTCCACCTCACCCCGTTACAATAGCCATCATTAGCAACACCACCAACAACAGGTGTTGGCGAGGATGCGGTGGAAAAAGGAACCCTCTTACGCTGTTGTTGGGAATGTAAACTAGTACAAGCACTCTGGAAAAAAAATTGGAGGCTACTTAAAAAGGTAAACATTGATCTACCATTTGATCCAGCAATACCACTCTTGGGGATATACCCAAAAGACTGTGACACAGTTTACTCCAGAGGCACCTGCACACCCATATTTATTGCGGCACTATTCACAATAGCCAAGTTATGGAAACAGCCAAGATGCCCATCACTGATGAATGGATTAAGAAAATGTGGTATCTATACATAATGGAATTTTACGCAGCCATGAAAAAGAACGAAATGTTATCATTCACTGGTAAATGGATGGAATTGGAGAACATCATTCTGAGTGAGGTTAGCCTGGCCCAAAAGACCAAAAATCATATGTTCTCTCTCATATGTGGACATTAGATCAAGGGCAAACACAACAAGAGGATTGGACTTTGAGCACATGATAAAAGTGAGAGCATTCAAGGGAGCGGTGAGGATAGGTAAGACACTTAAAAAATTAGCTAGCATTTGTTGCCCTTAATGCAGAGAAACTAAAGCAGATACCTTAAAAACAACTGAGGCCAATAGAAAAAGGGGACCAGGATCTAGAGAAAAGGTTAGATCAAAAAGAATTAACCTAGAAGGTAACACACATGCACAGGAAATTAATGTGAGTCAACTCCTTGTATAGCTATCCTTATCTCAACCAGAAAAACCCCTTGTTCCTTCCTATTATTGCTTATACTCTCTCTTCAACAAAATTAGAGATAAGGGCAAAACAGTTTCTGCCAGGTATTAAGGGGTGGGGGGGGAGAGGGAGGGGACAGAGTGGGTAGTAAGGGAGGGGGTGGGGGCACAGGGGAGAAATGACCCAAGCCTTGTATGCACATATGAATAATAAAACAATAAAAAAAATTTTTAAAAAATCCCATCACAACAAAGGGCTGCTGGAGTGGCTCAAGGTGTAGGCCCTGAGTTCAAATCTCAGTACTGCAAAATAAATAAATAAATAAATAAAATTAGTTACTTAATTTAAAAAAAAAAGAAATTGAAAGAAACAATGCACAGCATGGGAGGTAATACACTCAAGCCAAACATATCAACTAATGGATTCAAAAATAAATGCATCTATCTGTACACAGGAGTATAGTATATCAATAAAAATGTGTGGCTTACTAAGAAAGACATGCTGCTACTTTCATAACATTCTGCATGCTAATGAAAGAAGTTAATCAAATATGTTTCTTTGTTAATTTCTTTAAACCATTTGAAGTATAAAATCTGTTCTAAGCTCACAGAGCACACACATACAGGTAGCAGGCTAGATTTGACCCAAGGGTCCTATTTTGACAATCTTAGAGCTAGAAATAAGTAATTGAAAAGAAAGGAATGTAACCTCCATTGCACCCCTAGGGAACTTCAATAATGAGTGGTGATTTAAAGGAAGAGGAGACAGTTTTAAAGAGAAAGAAAAGATGCATATCCCTGGAGGTAGAAAGAAGTCCAGTATCATGTAGTTTCATGCAAACATGGGATTTTCAAAAGTGAATACATATTCAAAAAGGCTGAATTAATTTAATGTACTGTGTTTGAATCAGAAAGATTCAGAAAGAGAAAACTGATATGAAAGACATATGGAGAGATACATGGGATGGAATTTTTTACATAATTTTACTCACTCAATGATGAAAGTGTTATGGAAAACTTGAACAGAGACAGGGGACTCTGAGGCAAGGAAGCAACACTTCACTGTGCCAGCACAGACTCAGTGAACTTGTCTCCAAAGTCTGAGCTCACAGAACAAAGGGATCATACTTTATGTACCCTTGCAAACAGATTATAGAGGCAACAAAATAATATTAAAAAAAACCAAGATTTAACCCATATATGGTTATATGCAATTTTAAAGGCTACTTCAAATTAGTGCTAAGTGCCCCTCTACCCCTAGTGCAATGTGACCTTCTTCATATTTGGATTCTTTAGGTTTTATATCTCTGCTATGCCATCTCTTCTCCCTTGCTACTTTATCAGAACACAGTCCTGTCTGTTACTCTTCTGCTCCTCTTCCCTGCTACATTATTCCCCCCTTTGATGCTCGGACCCATCTAGGGTCAAAGAGCATCCTCTCGACTTAGGGGTTTATATTTCCAAAGTATCATTACTTGGGAGGCTGTTTTCCTTTCAACTGTAGCCTTGATGAGACTGGAGATAGACTTTACAATCAGAAAGGGCAGGCAGGGCACAGGCAAACCCATAAAATCAAAATCATAACACTTATGAGGGTTTTGAATCCCTTATAAGTTGAAAATCATTCTCCAAATAATTCACTGTGTTCCAACCTTTCCAAGTCTGGACTAGCATGTCGGTGATTTTTCTCATTCAGTCTGTGATTTCTGCTATGACCTTTCCTTCATTATCTATCTGTAAGCAACAGTTGCTTAGGTTAAATTTTCCACAAACTCCTCCTTCAGAAGCAAGCAAATAGTCTAAGGCCAAGTGGTTTTGATAGATGGCATTAAGCATTTATACTTCGCTTAGCCAATAAATTGAGGGCCCTTTCAATCTCAATTTATTGTTGAATTAGTTGGATTTGTTGTTGAATTAATTATAATTTCAACAGCCTGTAATCTGATGATATGGTCCAACATATAGGTATATCTTGGTACAACCAAGACTCATCCTGTGCCCAAGTCGCTGGGCCATAATAATGGATTATATGCTCGGGGCCATTTGTCATCCTTCCCATTGTGAATTTGTAAGGCACACTATTTTCTTTGGGCTTCCCAGCATTCATATATTGGAGCTCCTAAGAGATCTCCCCAGGCAAGTGAGAGCAGGAAGAAGGATGGGCAAATTGACTGCAACACACAAAATCCTGACTAGCTGGGGGGAAGTAGAGTACAGGCTGTTTTACCACATATTCAATATAGTCCACCTGAGGCTTGCCATTGGATATCTGCGTTGACATCATTCCAGGCCTGTCAGAAATGAGAAAAATTGGACAAGGGATGCAAATTTTGTTCAATATGATTTGAGGATTCCCACCATTGGGTTTTCTGGGTGGTTATGTTATAGAATCATTGTCCCAGGCATATCAGGTTTCCAACAGAAGTTTTAAATTGTTCCTCCCATTGGGATCATGGGGATCCAACTCTGTAGCCTCCCAGGGCCATTGATCTCCCCTATTAGTTCCCCCACATACATTGCAGGAAGTGATTTCAAAGATTGAGCTATAGCTTCTGCTAGTTCTAGAAGAAGATTTCTGGTAGTAGTGGAGATGGGGGACATAATTCTTTCCATTTCTTCATGGAAGGAGTGAAAATCATGGTTGGGACAAGGCTTTATGGGAGACTGTAATTCTTTTAAAGAACAATATAGTCCCAAGGCTTTTGCCTCACCTATACATATGTATGGCAATCTGCATTTTTCCACTTAGACCTTTCTGGATCAAGAATGGTAAAATTAGTAGGATTAGAGGCCCATAAGTGACACCCTGAGGTAGTGACACCCTTTGAAGGAGCTCTATCTTATCTTTACATTTCCAGATGGCCCAGGAGACAGATTTCCAATTTGGGTAAGGTAGGGCATATTCATAAGTTTTGGTTATCTCATATATATAGTTATCACTGAATCTGTACTCCTGTTCCCAAAATAGGCCTCCACATAGACTGCAATAGCTGGTTTCCATTAGTGCTGTCTTACTTACTACATACAGGTGAAGTGGCTTTGTAGTGTCCCACACACATCAAATTGTATTGACACTGGCTGTTTGGGGTTGTTATATGGACCTTTTGAATTATGTGGCCTTTCTTGTTGCATCTCCTGACTTCTAGCTATTCATTGTTTGGAGAATATTGTGGGTCAAAACAAGCATATTGGCTCTCTTGCAAACAAATAGGAAAAGTGGTTTTATTATGCCTGCAAGTCCCTGAGACTGTTCCTTGGAAGGAGAATGAGTGTGATAAAGTAACCCCTGACCCAATCGAGTGATGAGAATACATGGGTCACAAGATGAGGGCTCTGGGATAACAAAGGGAAACCACATGATTAACAACAAACAGCAATTATTCATCCTTCTCAAAAGAGGTAGAAGAGAACTAATAAAAACTTTTCATTATGAGTGCAGTCATTGAGGGCTGTTCCTGCCAAACCTATGGCAAAGATTAGGGTGAGAACTACAGAAGCAGATACAGAAAAGGGGTGACAATGTATTACAGTAAATTAACTGACATAGAAAAAAGTTCATCTATCCTGTTAGACAGTTCATTTCTCAAGTTTCTGCCATGTGTAGACTAGTCAGCTTCTGGAGTGACTAGGCAGGGCTGTCATCTCATTGTTGTGGTCCCCTGTTGTTTCCCAGGAAGCATGGTCCTGCTGAGGAAGGACATTGATGGTCCATAAGGTGATCTTACATGGTGAAATTGAATTAGAGATGCACTCCTACTTGAGAGAAGCTGGCTTGACTAGGCTGTAGTGGATCCAAGGAACTATCTCTGCTACTTTAACTGCAGTAGGGGTACAAAAAATAACAACAAAAGGGCCCCTCCAATGAAGCTTTAACAGTTGGTCATTCCATTCCTTTACCCAGATGGCATCCACTGATATGTAAGGGTATGTGGGAGTTGTCACACTGACAGGAAGTCCCTCCCACACCCAGTCTTTGATCTTTAAGCGAGTCAACCTGAAGGCCTGCATCTGCTGCCACAAGGTGAGGTCACCTAATTCCTAAAGGTCCCCTTTTATGCCCTTGATTAACAGGGATGGGCATCGATAAAGGACTTCAAAGGGTGAGAGTCTTGTTTGCTTTGTAGGACTAGACTGAATCCTTAGTAATTTTATGGGCAGTAATTGATCCCAGGGCAGATGGGTCTCCTGACACAGTTTTCCTAACAGTAATTTAGGGTTCCATTCATGCATTTCACTTTTCCTGAACTCTGGGGGCCTAGGTGATTCCTAGGCCCTTAGCTGTCATCTGTACCACCTCTGCCATAAGAGATGGCCCATTATCCAAACCAATAGACACAGGTATTCCAAACTAAGGCATAATTTCCTTTAACAGAAATCTGGCCACCTCCCAGGCCTTTTCAGTCCATGTGGGGAAGGCTTCCACCCGTCCTGAGAAGGTACAAACAAACACCAACAGATATTTGCATACTTAAGCTCATGGCATTTCAATGAAGTCCACAATCAAATTTTCAAGAGGAGTTCCACCAACACTTTGTGCCTAGGGGGATACTCTTGACACTTGTCTGGGATTATTTTTGGCCCATAAGTGACATCTCTCACATATTACACTACTTATGCTGGAGAGCTTGAGGACATAAAAATGCTGAGCCAGGATGGTCTCAAGGGCTGTTCACCCTAAATGAGTTCCTTCATGGAACTGATTGACAAATGTAGGGGACAGCAACTCAGGTATGGCAATGAAGCCATCAGCAAACTTCCACCATAAATTTGGTAGAAATTTCCCTTCTCAGTCATAAACCAAGCCTGTTCTTGTGGTGTGAACTGTGGGTCCCATTCAGCTGAGGGGCATGGGAGCAAGGCAGCCATCAGAATAGTTGGGGTTGTTTCCCTCATGAAGGCCAGTTGTTTGGCCTCTTTCCATCTTTCCAGTTTCTCTGGGTAATTGTTGCATCTCCCTTCTGGTGACTATGGCAGTGTAAACCTGCCACCAATTTAGGGGCCTACACAGCATCTAGCAGTTTGAGGATTTCCTTCCCATGCTTGATACTTTATTCTCCCAAGTTAATGAGTCCCTTCTCTTTATATAAGATGCCATGGACATGAATGATTGTGAAGGCATATTTAGAGTCAGTGTAGTTTACTTGTACTCCTACTGCAAGCTGGAGTGCCCATATGAGTGCAACAAGTTCAGTCTTTTGTGCATAAGTCCCAACTGGCAGTGGGCAATCATTAATAACTGAGTCCAAAGTCACCACCACATATCTGGCAAAGCATGTGCCATCCTGGACAAAGCTGCTGCCATCTGTGAAATATTAAATGTCTGGGTTGATAATAGGCTGATTGGTTAGATCTGGCCAGCTCAAGAAAACCTCATCCATAACCTCTAAGCAGTCATGCTCCAGTGGGCCTGAGTCAACTGGAAATAGAGTAGTGGGTTTAGAGTCTTAACAACCTCCAGCCAGATGAATGGGTTTTCATATAGCATACACTGGTCTTTAACCATCTGAGAGTTAGTCAGCCAATAATTTCTGGTATATCCCATGTGTGTTAGGATGCAGTGGGGAACCTGGACAGTGAGTTGTTGCTCTAGGGTGAGTCTGCTTCTGCCACCAAAGCAGTAGTGGCTGCTAAGACATGCAGTGAAGGTGACCAGCCTTGGGAAATGGCATCAAGTTGTTTTGACAATTAACCCACTGGATGGTGCCAGGAGCCCAGTAACTGAGTCAGGACCAAAACAGATTTTCCCTTTCACTTGTGGATATAGGAATTCATCACATCCAGCAGGCCTAGAGCAGAGGCATTTGTGAGTGCGTTCTTGATTTCTTTAAAGGCTTTCTTTTGCTCGCCCCCCCTTGCTAAAGGTTCCAGCTCTCCCCCCTTTGTGGCTTCAAAGAGGGGCTTGGCCAAGAGGGAGTAGTTAGGGATCCAGATTCAACAGAAAGCTGCAGCTCCCAAAAACTCTCTAGTTTGCTGGCAAATCTTAGGGGCTGGGATGGAACATACAACCTGTTTCCTCTCAGGACCAAACCTGCATTTCCCCTGGAACAGGTGAAAGCTAAGGTTTTGACAGTGTTTTGTCAAATCTGGGCCTTTTTTCTAGAGACTTTGTATCCTGTCTCCCATAAAAGACAAAGGAGGTATGTCTCTTATACACAGTCCCCCTGAGTTGGTCCAGCCAGCATGAGGTCATTTACATACCAGTTGTCTGAGAAGGCTTTTAGGTCCAATGCCAAGGTAGCTTCAAAAATAGTGGGTGAATTTTTGAAATCTTGTGCCAAATAATTCAAGGTTATTTACCCCTTTTCCCCAGTGCTGGGATTTTCCCATTGGAAAGCAAAACTAGGCTGGCTCTGTGGGGTCAGGTAGATGCAGAAGAATGCATCTTTAGGATCTAGGCAGGTAAAAACCTTTGCCTCAGCTGGGACAAGTCCTAAAAGCATGTATGGATTTGGGACTATGGGATGTAAAGTGACATTTGCTGAATTTACTGCCCAGGGGTCCTGCACTGGCCTGAAATCCTCAGTCCCCAGGTTCTAGTCTGGTAATAAGGGGTTATTGCAGGATGACTGACCAGGTTGGAGGACCCCATATTTTAAGAGTCTGTCAAAATGTTTTTGAATTCTGACCTGGGCCTTGTTAGAAATGAAGTACTGTTTCTGCCTGATGGGGGTGACTCCCAGCTTTAGTTCCATCACTACTGGGGGCACATTTTGGGTCAAACCTGAGGGGTTAGCTTCAGTCCATACACCAGGAATCTTGCAGGGAAGCTAAGGAATTTCAAGATGCCTCCCTTCAGGGTCATAGAGCTGCCATTCCTCTTCTTGTGCAAATGTGAGGATTAGAGTCTTTGCTGCAGGTTCTCTCAAATTTGAGGCTTCTGTGCCATTGTAATCAAAAGTTATCTGTGTCTTCAGTTTGCATAACAAGTCCCTGTCCATTATATACACTGGCAATCAGGGAGATAGAGAAATTCATGCTTTTCTTGATAGCTTCCAAGATTGCATCATCTAGCTATTGAGAAGGGGTAACTGACCTGGTCCCCTGTGACCACATTAATAATTTTGTGCTTTTTGGAAAGAGCACTCACTAGTTGGGTCACAGCTGAATCCAAAGTGCCAGTGTACACCCTGAAATCAACAGGATGGCTCACTATTTTCATTTGGACCATGAGCTCCTGGGGGCCAAGTAGAATGGAGCCTGGTCTGTCCCAGTCCTCTTCATAGCCTTCCAGACCAACAGTATTTTCCTCTGAGGGGAGGATAGTTTCCTTCTGCCTCTGGTCTGGGGGGTATTTTGGGATTCCCTGACACATTGCGGATATTCATTCTTCCAGTGCCCTTCCTGTCTACAGTAGGCACATTGATTTCCTTCCTAGGACAGGGGTTTCCTGGGGGGAGTTGTCAAAATCCTTGGGGATTGCCTATGCCTCTGTCTGGATTAGCAAAGTGTGCCTCACCTGACTTTCCAGCAAGTGCTCTGCAAAGAGATCCAGTTTCCTTTTCATTTTCCTGTCAACCTCTTGATCTTGATTGGCAAAAACCTTTGTGGCCACTTCCAGAATCTGGCTATAGTTCATTCCAGTGAATTCCTTCAGTTTCTGCAATTTTCACCTTATGTCCACCTAGACCTGGCCAACAAAAGTGGCATTAATCATGCACCAGTTTTCAGTGACTTCAGGTCAAAGGGGGTGTACAAATGGAATGCCTTAAACAAACACTCATAAAACTGGCTGGGATTTTCATCTGGCTCTTGGAGGACTTCTGATGTTTTGCTCATGTTCATAGCTTTTTCCATTCCTTCATTCTTTATTCCTCCCAATAATGCCTCCTGATAGTGCTCAAATTTCCAGTAATCTCCATAGTCATTAGCGTCCTAACATGTGTCTTTCTTGGGGAGATGGGCCCAAGAGTATTCTCAATCATTTAGAGGGCCCTAAGGGGCATAATCTTCTAATGATTTTAGAGCTGTCAACATTATATGGCTCCACTTTTCAATACTAAATAGAGTCAGAAGAAGCTGTTGACAGACTGTTTATTGGGTTTGTGAGTCTGGATGATAGATTGCATTAAATCAATCAGGGTCTGAAGCTTTTCTGTGAA
Source organism: Castor canadensis (assembly GCF_047511655.1). Lineage (NCBI taxonomy): Eukaryota > Metazoa > Chordata > Mammalia > Rodentia > Castoridae > Castor > Castor canadensis. Next base: position 97,825,501 of record NC_133388.1, on the reverse strand, counting down.
GGACAGTGTATGATTTTCCAGATGAGGAAGTCTGTGTTGTTAAAGGCTGGTAGACAAATGTCCATCCTCCTCCTTGTATTTGACCTTCCTGGTTACAATTCATGGGGCTCTGGGCTTCCCTCAGGGGTATGTGCAGGGCAGCAAGAGTCTGAGGAGAGAAGGAGTCCTCAAGGAGACTAGTTAGATAGTCCCAACTGAGTGAAGGATGTAAGATGAGTACTGGCAACATCAGAGTGGGTTTGGGGTCCATGGGACTCAGGCTGGTCAGTGGAATCAAGGCCACAGAGGCTTCTGAACATTATTGTACAGATGTGACTGTTCCACAAGCCTCCCTATCCAATGTCAGATAAGGGGGCACAGAACTGGGTGCTGGCAGCAGAACTGGATAAAATTACTCCTAGGGCAGTGGCATTTCCTCTTGTTCCTCAGCCAGTACAGTTTCCTTTGTTTTGTCTCTACAGTTGCAAGTTGCAACTACCCTAACTACCATAATTCCACAGGCCTCTTCAAGACAGTGCTTTAGCCATGTAGGCCAGTTGAGGACAGCATCCTGCCAGCAGTCAATAGGGAAATTGGTGTAGATGCCCAGGCCTTCCTGTAATTACCTCATAAACTTCATTAAACACAGTTTTATTTAATGACCTTTCTGGGGGCCCCCCTACATTAAGAGCAGACCAATCTACTTCACAAAATGCCTTAAGCTTCTTAGGAGTTAACTTAACTTCATAGTCTCCATTAAATCCCTTTTTAAAGTTTTTAACCATACACTCCAAGGGAGTGTTTTCACTCTGATTGCCACCCAGCTCCTCCCATTACCAGATGTCAAGACAGACACAGGGGACAAGGGTTTTGGAGGAGAGGTAGAGGGGGCCTCTTATCTAACACACAAGGGAGGACAATATATGTCCCTTATCAATGACCTGGATCTGGTCACCCAGCCAGTAATTACACCTACACAGGGTCCTCATTTGCTTCATCCACCTCCATCTACTACCCTTGTGGGGATTTAGGCATCTCTTTGGCCATAGTGAATCTGTATAAACCCTGGACCAGAGGCCCTGTTAGGGTTCACTCTGACCATATGAGTTTGCTGTGGACCCATGGATTGGTACTCCACACTCACTTAGCAGCTGGGCTGTGTCCCAGGCTCACACATTCACACACACACTCACACAGGACAGTACTTCCACCCTGCTCCCGGAACCTTAGAGAAATGGTTTCACCCCAAAACATGGTTACTCGGAGTAAACTGATCACTAGGAATTGATCAGATTTCCCTTCTGCCTCCTGAGGCAGGCCTGAATTCAAATCCTGGTTTTTACCAGTGTGATGAGCAGCACTCCCTTCACTGGTTCCTGTGTCTCCCCAGGTTCTGTTGTGCTCTTAGGCCCTCACTCCAACTCACCAGGAGGACAAGTCCCTCCTCTGGAACAAACTGTCTGTTGGCCCCATGTGGGATTACTTCTCCTGGAGGTCCGGGAGATGAGCCCTTGTGACAAGGAAGGTGAAAAAACCACCACCTCCACAATCCCGATGAGTCCCCAAGAAATGTTGTGGGAAACTAGAACAGAGACACGGTACTCTTAGGCAAGGAAGCAACACTTTACAGTGCCAGCACAGAGTCTGTGGACTCGTGTTCAAAGACTATTCCCAAGAACAAAGGGGGTCTCAACTTATATTCCCTTGCAAGCAGGTTACAGAGGCATTAAAAATAAAAAATACAAGATTTAACCCATATATAATTATATGTACTTTTAAAGGCTACTTCACCTTAGTGCTATGTGACCTTCTTCACTTTTGGATTCTTTAGGTTTTATCCATCTGGTATGTCATCCCTTCCCCGTGCTACTTTATCAGAACACAGGCCTGTCTGTTTCTCTTCTGGTCTTCCTCCCTGCTACAAAAGTATTGCTGGAAAGTCAGCATAGCTTCCTTGATCCTTACTACCAGCAAGAAAAGAATTCTGGCAAGGTGTGTGAAAATGATAGCAAATTTGTTAGGGAAGAAATACATTTTCAACACAAAGCATGGCATCTCTAGAGTAAGAAAGACAATATCAGCATTGAGAGCTGGAATATATATTGAGATTGCCAGAGATGGATTCTCAGCCCCAAACCCACTCTATGTCTAGGTTGCTGCTCTGGAGCCTTGGTCTTTGTCTTTTAATTAAAGCTATTACCAGGTGGGAAATTCCCAGCCCCAAGGTCATCTGATGTCTACAGTAAGGTTTACTCTTGGGCAAAGAAAAGATTAAGCTTTAGGTGAATGCTGACTTAAAAGAACCCTGCGATATTCCATGGCCTGAATGAGCTGCTTTATCTCAACAGAGACTGGTCACCCATGTAGCTTGGAAGTCCAATGACAATGTTTATGTTTTTACTTGAGGCCTTGTGATTTATTCCTCTTATGACTAACACTTATGTCTATCTGCAACCTATCAAAGGCACTTATAGAAGGTAGTGGTTCATAGGCAAGAGAGCTGACATTCATAGCTAGTTATGTTGAGAAAAATCTCAATGAATTGCTTTGTAAATCTAGTCAAGAAAGTGGAAGTGAATTCATGAGTAGTAGCAATCTTTTCAGCTGTTTTAATGTTTATGCTTTTATTTCAAGTAGTAGCATGCTAAGTGGAAGTTGCCTTCAGTTAATACCTATCAAATAACCTTTATTCAAAGGTTGGGCTATGTACTGAGTTTCCCTCAAGTCTTCATGTGTTAAAATTAAATCCCATTGTGAAGTATTAAGAGGGCTGATGCATAACCACGCTATAGCATTTAGAGGTGTGGTTTTGCCAGATTGAAAAAGGTCATAAGGACTGAACCTGGAGGCTTTATAAGAAGAAATAAAGACCAGAACATACACACATGCACAATAAACACACACTCACACACACCCATAAACACACACACACACACTCCTGATCTTTCACCATGCTTTGCCTCAGATCTCTGCCAGCATGAAGGCCATTACATGATCCTGCTCCTTGATCTTGAACCTCCAGAACCATGAGCCAAAGTAATTCTGTTTTCTTTATGAATGTATCCAGTCCCAGGTATTTCATTATAATAATGAAAACTAGATTAATAAATAAATACATGTATATATATATATAATATATATATAATACATATATAGTGATGTATATATCTATTTCTTTTCTTTTAGGAATATATATATACATATGTATGTGTGTATATATATATATATATATATATATATAAAATGCATGTGTTAGTATACATATATGATTCTCAAAGATATTACCCCTAATCTCAGATCTTAGATTTGGACCAGTCAGCATCATTTTTTTTTTCAATCTCCCCAGTGCACAGTGTTTACTACATTGCTGGTGTGTCCACTGGGTTTTATTAAACCTATAAATTAATGTATGGAGCAATGATATGCCATTTATAAATCTTTGGGCATTTTTGGTGTGTAAACATTGTACCTTGTGAGAAAAAGATAGCACTTTTCTTCCTTTTCCTCATTACTTCTGCTTTCTTTGTGTTGTTTTTACCTTATCACATTGGACAGGACCTCTTGCAAAGTTTGAAGAGACATATTGACAGTAATGATTTTTGTCTATTTCCAACAGTAGAAAGAAATTCCAGATCTCACAATGAAATATTAAAAACGTTAAATCTACTTTTTGACTTAATAAATAAATCTAGTTTTAATTATCTAAAATAAAAGAAAATATTGTCAAAATGAAAGCACACAATGAAAATTTCCCATTAAAACATTTAGCCAACTTACTTCTGTAATATTTAAAAGGTGTGTGATTATGAGAAATTTTATCCAACTCTATACTTTGCAGATAGACATTCCCAAAGAGCTTAGACTTGTAGAAAATTATATTTTTCCCTCAAAGCTAGATTGTAAATAACTTTTCATTCAGAACTCAGCTAAAATATCTTTAATCTGTATAGTTAGGACTTCTCATTGATTTTCATTGAATTGTAGGCAAATTAAATCTTTCTTTAGCTTTTTATGTTTACTTAATTCATATGAACACCTTTTATCCAGCAAAGGGTCCTCTGTGACAGGAACTATGCCTGTTTTTTTCAAGGTTGAAGCCCAATGGTTCCAGTCTTTTCCTAATACTTAGAGCAGTATTGCCTTTGGAAGGTACTCAGAATTTATTTTCAAACAAATGAGAATAAATAAATCCATCTGATTGGATACATGCAAATTTACTTTCAAGAATGAGAATGAATCTCAAATTCCTAACCCATGGAATAAAATATTTTCAATTTCATTTGCCAACATTTGTAGCTGAAAAGTTCAAGTCATAGAGGCGAAAGTAGCAGCATTGCTCAATGATACTATTATGCAAGGAAATAGAAGATCCTCACCAAGACACAAACACTTTTAGCCACAGGAATGGCAGGTATATCCAAAGTGCATCCTTGTGGAGCTGTTCATCCTTCATGAGGTGCTTTTAATCCCCGTTACATCTTGGCAAGGATGTCCGTGTTGTTATCTCTTTATCTTGTGACTGCACATTTCCTGTGAAGTCTTTTTTTCCCAAATTCTGTGCTGGGTACATTTTCTGAATATAAATTGTCTTTCCAAATATATATGTGCAAACAAAGGTGTTCTGATCTGGTAAGACTATAGAAATTGTGGTCCTGTCATTTTTTTATGTCTTATGAAAAGTAACGACATGTCATTCTTACACGTGTTCACTCAACACTAGCTGCTGAAAAATTTTCAATGATTTCTCTACCGTTCATTTCACTCAATCCCTAAAAACAAAAACAAATGGAAATCTCTTTATGAGAAGGAAAAGTGGCTTCCAATCACATACCTGGACTACGGTTCTAGTGTTAGATTTTCTGCCACAAAATAGAGATCACAAATTAAAATTGAACTTGGATATTTTCCTTCTTTGAGCTTTCTTTTTTTGGATTGCTCATTTGGCATGAATTTTTTAGAACTTCCTACTTTGAATGACTTACTGAGATAAAAATGTGCATGGCCAGTAGTGGAACGCATGTCCTTGACCTTGCTTCTAGTTGGGAGGCACTTTCCTTTCTTGCCATAGAAACATAAGAGGAACTGAACTAGAGGTCAGGTGCAAGGAGGCATTGGTGAACATTTCCTGGTAGCCAAGTGTGAGCTCACAAAGATCTATAATATTTCTTCAGTATGACAGATATTTCTTGTGGAGATGCCTTACTTAAAGTTTTGTGTTTTTTATCCTGGGCGTTTCTTTTTTTCAGTAGATATTAATGGTAATAAAAAGGTCCTATAAAGCCACCAAAGAAACAGGATAAAATTGCATGTCATTGCATTATCATATTTGTCATGTGGTCATACAAATAATTCTGCATTTTGGATTCTGTCATGTTCAAGTATCTATAGAATTAGAAAACATATTTAAACATCATAAGAAAATATACTTATATATCTTAAGAAAGAGAGAATTACAAAAACATGAACAAAGGATGCAGTGGTGTGATATGTGGTGTTTCTTGGGGAAAAGAGGTTCATGCCTGTTTTAAGTACAGAAGCTTGTGGAAAGCAGCCCTTGCAGAGACCTTTGTGTACAGTGCAAGGGTCAGAATGTTCATGTTTGATAAGGACAGTTCCAGTTCCCAACCCTGCTGGAACTACTGATGCACAAACTTAGTGAACCAGGAAGTTAAAATTCAACTGTTTCTCAGGAAGACTTAGAATAATTCTAGCTTTTTAAAAAATAAAAGTCATAGTGGGCTATCTAGATATCAAGAAATTTGTGGTGATTCAGTGTTTTATGTGTTTAAAATTTTAAGTGAAACCTTTCTACTGGAAAAAGAAATCAGACTTTAAATCAAATTGAGAACACATACTGCAAAATTTGACTAAGGTTTACAATTGTACAAATGTTAATTCATGCAAAGTTTATAAACAATTTCACTGTGTAGGATATCAAAATGTATGACATTTAAGATAACTAATTTTTTTTCAAATATGAGGAATTTAATTCACTAAGCTTTAAGATTTATTGCAATAGTAAAGAAATTTTTCATTAGTATAATTGGTGCACTTTAAAAGAAAATAATTTATAATTATTAAATAAGCTTATATAGAGAATAAAGTTTCCAATTAATGTGATTGTTACAAATTGCTAGATTTCTACTTAATAATAAAATTTGTAGGCAGAGCTTTAAACTTAAAAGATGTATGTTTTTTAAATTATAGCTTTAATAAATTGAGTATCAATTTAAGGACATGGAAAAGATTGATAGTGATAACTTTTCTTTTTCACCAGAGACAGAACTGACAAGGCTGTCTTCTCATATGGCTGAACAAAGGCTCACCAGGAACCTCATTTGCTGCATCAAAAAGAGATTTCCCTGCTAATGTTAAATAACACATTAGCACTCTGGTGTCATATGTTGGTTTAATCACTCCATTGATATCACTGATGAATAGAGAAGCACTGACTCCATTTTCCTGACATCTCTGTTTTGGAGGTGGAGTCCTGAAGGTGGTCATTAATTCTCACAGCTCTGCTTCCTGCAGAATGAATAGTATGTTTACCTTCACAGAGAAATAGATGCCTGTATGATCCTCTTTTCACTCATTTGGCAATTTTAGAAGGTGGATATGATGTTTGTACCATTTTCTGTTCATTTTATTTACTTCATAAAACCAAACCTTCCACTAAACTGAGAGCAGCATTAAGAGACACTTACTAAATGACCTAGACAGTCTTTAAGAATTCAACTAAATGTCTTCACATTCAAAAATATGTTCAGTGCATCTTTAGCTTTTACCAGTTCACAACAGCAGTAACCATTCACTAAAAAGAGACAGAAAGACATTCTTTGACATTGGAAAATTAAAGAGGAGAGAAACTTATAGAAAACTAACCTAATGGCAGCAGAGCACAAAAAGTACTCTGCTGCCATTCTTCACATGGAAAGGATACAATATAAAGGTCATGAATAAGTTTTCAGGCAAGAATGGTGTCTAACCAGCATTTGGCACTTTGTGGTCCATGGAAGTTTAATCCATCTGAAGCTTCACAACCTGGTCTCTGCAAAGACTCACTGCCTGGACTGAGTCATGCTTCTCTGACATTTATACTCCTTCTCCTCATAGTGGCTGGAAACTAAAGCCAACCTTCGAACTGAAGATTTTTCATCACAATTTATACTTTATGGTAATGCATCAGACAGTTTCTTTTTGTTAATGTCATAAATTTGGCAATTTACTGATAATGTCAGCACAGAAAATATACTTAGAGTAGTCTTCCATAATTAAAAAAACTATAATTATATAATGTAATCAATAAATCATATATATACATATTATTTAGCATTTAACTATAACAGTGTATCTTTTCTATAAAAATGTTTATAAAATCACATCTATTCACAGTAATATACATATGCCCTATTTATAGTAAGAACAGCAAGATGCATTGCTTTAGAAAATAAAAAGGGTTTTTATGCTCTGCTTTGAATTACTCAATAGATAAATAAAAGAAAATATAAAAACACATAAAATAAAATGTTATACACTGTTAGATTTAAATGATTAACATTCTGATTCGCTGTGTAGGTGATTGTGTACTATTACTATATATTTTATAATTTTTTTATAGATTGAAGTACTTCCCCCTTATCTGTGAGGACTCTATTCAAGGATTCCCAGTGGGTGCATGCTAGAAATCACAAATAATCTGGAACTCTCTATATGCAAGATTTCATACTTAGCACCCTGCATCATTGCCATATAGTACTAGAGTTCACTTTTCCTTCCACCTTTCATGCCTATGCCTCCTTTGCACCATTACCTTTGCCTATGGGGCCATTATTAAATAAAACCAGCCTTCTTCAATACAAGCACAGTGATCCTGACAGTCAACCTGGTAATTGAGATGGCTACTAATAGCAAATATGGAAATATTGTGGGTACATTGGACAAAGGGATGATTTATGTCTTGAATGGGAAAAAAGTTGCTGCCAATATTTCATCCAGCTACTCAAAGCAGTGTAAAATTTAAAATTCATTAACTGCTGAATTTAAAAATTTTCCATGTGTACTTTTGGATCATGGTGGACCATGGGAAAGTGAAGAAGGTAAAATAAGAGGGGACTACTTTATTCTGAGTTGAAAAGGACTTTAATATTCAACAGTGACAGAGGACAGTGCTGGTGGCCTTAGATTTGATAAGTGCATCACTCCTAATGCCTGCTCTGCCATGCCAGTGTAATTTTAACTTAAATGTATTCAGAGAATCCAACCTCAGCCTAGGAAGCCAGCAGAGGGACAGAAAAGAAGGCAGGGGAAATCAGGAGAATGACAAAACTGCAAAATTTTTATGCAAAAAAAAAAAAAATAGGTTCCCAGTACGTGAGGAACACATTGTCTGTTTTGACAAAGGTCTCCCCATGGGGATAATGTTTTGTTTGTGTGAAAAGTTTTAAAACCCAAGCCTTCCATATGTGTTTCCCTCTGTCCAAATTATACACCCCATTTAATGGGAAGGAAATATGTGTCCTGTGAGCTGCTTCCTATCAGGAATTACAGAAAGTGTTAGAGGGAACCAAAGCATATTTCCCACAGGTTTCTATTGCTTTACCCTGTGTACAGCACAGTGTTAGGCACTTGAAGAAAACAAAAATGAGTGAGACACAGCTGTGGCCTTTGAGAAGCTTCAAGAACATAAGGAGACATCGGTCAAGTGCACCAATGGCAACACACATGGACAGTTGCAAATTTCCCACCTGAAATTAAGTGGGGATGGACCTGCAGGAATGCTTACCATCCATGAGCAAGCCAGAGAATTCTGACCAGGAGAGAATTTAAGTGGGTTTTCCAGGATGTCAAGGAGTTTGACAAATAGGAATCAAGTAAGGTTATTTACAAAAATGAAATTCTTAAATAAAACTCAGGAGGTTGCAACTGTAAGAGAACTGGAGTTCTCTTACTGTGCCCACCAGTGTCCAGTTTGGCTCTTGTGCATGTTCTGCAACAGAGACAGTGGGAAAAAAATGTGTTTTGAATGGCCTCAGTGCTAGAACATGGAAGCAGAATGCACTTCACTTAATACACGGTGCAGGCTTGCTTACTGAAAGAGTTTCAACAGAAAAACTAATGGCTAAGGTCTCTCTTGTGAAGTTGAAGTGGCTGCAAAACTGAGACTCTATAGTGTTGGGAAGACCCCAAAGATTAAGACAGTAAAGTAGGATATTGAATTAAAGTTATGAAAGTTGTCAGAATCAAAGGGGAGTCACTTTTGCAAAAAAGTAATGAAGGAGATCTCATGTACATGCCCCAAAACAATAATTATCACAAAAGTCTCTGCCAGAATCACAACCTTGCACAAAGAATATTCTGAGAAGATATGTGCCCAGCTTCTGCTTGTTTAATATTGAATTGGTGTCACCCTTGTCATTGATGTTGGTAGCCAAGGATAATGTCTTCAAATTAAATTGTTTAATCCTCCTTTGTTGCTTTTAGATGTTTCCCTTTACCCACACTCTCTTCCTTAAATGTACTCTCAGTTTCCATTCAATCCTCTCAATCCTCTCTCTGTCTCTTGGAGGACAAAGTTATGAGAACATTTAAAAATTAATATTCTTTTTAATATTTCTGACACACTTATTTCTAATCAGCTGAGCTGTCTGATTATTCAGTTTCCTAGCACATGTTTAGTACTCTGTCTTTTGAACTTACAATTCTTCAACAAAATTAAAAAAATGGCATTTGAAATTCTTGCCTTATGACTGTGGTTTAGTTGCTAGCTCCTCATTACTCTTGTACATAAACTTAGGTTCTTCAATATAGAATTTTGCTTTCCTGCACATCATATTAAAGATGTCTAATTTTATCCAGGGCTACTATTATCACTGTGTCAATAGAAAGACATATTAAGTCAAATTGAATAGATGAGAAAATGAAGGCTACATACAAGAAACTTTTGCTGTTTTTCTGTTTTTGTGTTGTTTTGCCTTCTTGGTAATATTTTAGTCATATTTCCTTCTAATTTCCAATCAGTAATGTAGTCTTCAAACATAACATTTTCTTTGATTCCAACAGAAATGAAATTACCCTCTAGCTTCTGGGCAACTCTTGAAGCTGCTTAAATTATAAATTTTACTCTTCAAGTGATAAGAAAAGCTCCCTATGTTGTATGACTATGGTTTTCTAAGGATGGGCACCGTGGTGACTTGAGAGGGAGACTTTGAACAATTTCATTAGTATATAAATAACTGTATTAAGAGAATTTAGAGAAAAATGCCAGCTTATACTTTGTACTTTCCCATCCGGTTTTCTCACAGGTGAGGTATGATTAATGCTGAAAAGCACAAATTCAAGTCTGAGATAGTAATTTCTGTGACCTAGTAAGACCACAACCATTAATCTGATTGTTTTAAATAATTTTTGTGTTTAAGATGACTGCAAAGGTAAGTGCTTTCCAGGCTGAGCAGGTATTTCTTGAAAAGTACAATTTTATGTTGGTGCCATCCTAGGCAAGTGCTCTAAACCATAAGTATGACTTGATATCATAATAAAAACACATTTTCTGTACTATTTCTAGCAAATCAACTGTTTTTCAGTCTGACATCTACAAATCCAGACAGCAATTTGTCTGACTAAAGGAAGCAAAAATGTAATAAAAAGACTTTTGAATAAAGGGCAGATGGCCAATGCTCAAGGTAAATATAATGGACAGTATACAAGCTCAGAGTCCCCATTAAGACTTCTAAATGTGACCTGCAGCACATAAATGACACACTGCTTGATAATTCTCTTAAAAGGGACAAGGCAGACATTTACAGGACTGTCACACGTAAGTTAGTCAATTTTGAGAATTACTGCACATAAGGAACAGAGTATAAGCAATCATACAGTCTGGTAACAAAATGTAAAATAATGCTGATAAAATTACCCAACTGATAATCCTATTTTGAGTGCTAAATTAAGTTAATTAATTATAAATATGAAGATATTTCTATTGTGCTGATATATAGTAAGTACTCAAAAACATTTCCTCCATAAAACAGAAAGGTCTAATGAAGCATAAACTTCTTGATAATATTTAACTTCATTTGCTCCAATTTGATTCAATGATTTTATTTTGCTGTTAGACAGCATAAGTGCTTTACACCAAAAGCATGACTTGGCATCACATACAATATGTAGTAAAAACACATTTGCTCTACCATTTTTAGAAAATCACCATGCATATCACTCTGACATATCTAGATATTATTTATCTGATTAAGGGAAGCAAAGAATTTTAGATTTTAAAAAATTTTAGAAGATTTTACTGTTCATTCTTATGTAATACAATTAAGGGTTGAAAACTCACTAGATAAAGACTCATATTTAATCTGTCCCACTTTTATGTTAAAAATTAAGAAATACTTAATGGTTAAGTATTCTTTGAAATGGAATTAGAATCAACATAGTCTATTATACTCATCACCCAATTAAAAGAATTTTCAAGCCTGCATCTAAGGAAATGTGGAGGGAGACAAGATGGCAGAGGAGAAAAAGCTTTTTCCATCTGAACCCATGAATAAAATTTTGGATAATAAAAAAAGAGATGACATACAGGAAAACCAAGGTGAGAAAGAGCACTGTGAGCCACAAATGATTGACAGGATATCTGAAAAAGATGGTAAATCAGAAAGAAATAGAGTAAATCAAGAAATAGTTTATGGCTCCAGCCCCAGTTCCTGCTGAAGTTTGGGGAATGAAGCCTCAACCTCGAAGTAAGCTGGACAGATGCCATGACAAACTGTGAGCCCTAACTGTGGGACAATAACTATAGTATCCACAAGCCCTAACACCACTGTGAGAATGAAAGGACAGAAATTTCCCCAATGCAACAGGTCAGCAGTGGACAAAACAGGCCTCCTCATTCTCTATACCTCAGAGTGATGCAGCAAGTTGCCATCATGTGAGATGACTTTCTGATCAAGTCTGAGGTACTAAGGAAGTGGGAGTCTTGGCAACAAGGAGCAATCACTGTTCAGGGAATCTTGAGACACCTGGCAACAGTATATAAGAGATGACTACAAGATGCTCCTGGTGAAGGAGAGATTTTGATATAAAATGAACTGAGATGTTACAGGGAATTAGGCTAGAGAATTTTGAACCAACTTAACTGCTTGTGGAAAAATTCCAAAACATAGCACCTAGTCTTCCCTGGTAAAGAGCACAGATCTCGGAACCTTGTAGGTAAGCAAGCTTTAAGACTGAGAAATTCAAGGGATTTGAAAAATCATAGTCTGCAAAGATATGGGACTCCCACCCACAGTGTCCATGTGGGAATTTGACACCAGAGGTGGACTTAAAGAGGGAGAAGTTCACCAGGCAAACCAAGGATTGCTGATAGAAGCTCAGGAAGAAGCAGGAATTCCCAGAGTTCAATAGCCTTTTTAATCCCTCCACAGTAGCTCCACAGTAGCTTAAAGGTTGATTGAAAAGCAAGGCACTCAGCTGCTACTGACTGAGACCCAGACTAGAGCAGATGCTTGTTTGCAAAGAACAAAGAGCTACTCTGGGAATTTAAAAAATCACAGCTTGGGGAGTTCCTGGTCTCTGAACCACAGTGTCTACATTTCAGACTACCACCAGCAGCAAACATAGAGAAGAATAAATTTTGACTGAGGCAATCTGAAATGTAGAAAAAGGCCCAGCAGTCAATCATCCTGCTTTATCAAGCTTTTTGCACTTTATTCACTTAATGAGTGGCCCTACCCACTCAGATCTCTCCAAATTTCAAAAGGAAGTCTCAACCTCCTATCTATGGGACCATGCAGACTCAAAAGGACTCAAAGCACAAAGCTCTTTAAATGAAGTGCCCTGGTGGGTGTCAACCATACTGTCCCAGCTGCCTTCCCCTGAGCTCCCTGTCTAAACCCTATGCTAAGGGTGCCTTTCTGCCTCCTGAAGTTGTTCCCATAACAACTAGGGCAATAAGGATTAACTTGGATATAATACAGAGAATACCAACTGTACTTCTCTCCAGTAAGAAATATTTTTTAAAAATTTTCCTTCATCTAAATGTTTTCTGTCTTTTTATTTATTTATTTTATTTTTATTCTATCAAATTGTTGTTGTGCTGGGGGCATAATGTGACATTTTAAAAATCTTTACAATATTTCATAGATGAATTCACCAACTCCATCATTCTCTTTTTTTTCCCCCATTCTGGGAATGGTTTCAAAAGTCTCATTTTTCTATTTTCACACATTAGTACATAATATTTCCACCATATTTGTGCTTCTTCACCATTTTCTTTTATCCTATCCCCTTCCACTGGTACCAGCCCACAGACAGAACCTGTTGTATTTGCTTTTGTTTAGATGTTTCTCTTCTTTCTCTTCCTGTTTTTATTTTCTTGCTTTCTCTTTAATTTGTCTTCTAATCATTGGAATATCTTTTTTTTAATTCTCTCTTATTCCTTCCTATCTTCCAAACCATTTTTTACTTCTGTGTTATTAATACATAATGTTCTCTCATATTATTATCTCCTACACCTAACTCCCATTCTTATTATCAGCCCATTCAACTCCCTTCCCCACACCCAATCCTCACAACATCCAATTTCCAATCCTTATATCTTTCAAGGTGTGTTACACTCCCACAAAATTCCCCTAGGAAACAGAGTTTTGCTCAAATATAACTTTAGTGATTAGACAAATAAGGATTCCAGTGTTTCTCCCTCATTTAATTGCTTGCTTTATTGTTGAATTTTTACACTTTATACTGCAGTAAGTTCTCCATTTACACAAGAAAGGAAAAGAGAAACTTAGACCAACAGCTGAACAAATCACAGAGTAAAAATTTAAATATGAAAAACCAAGGCAACATGTCACCTCCAAAATCCCACTACAACAACTCCATATCGGAATCCAACAATAAAGAATGGGCTTAAATGTCTGAGAGAGAATTCAGAAGCTTACTGTTAAAAATTATCAGTGATCTCAAAGAGGATTCAAATTAGGAAATCAATCCAAGACCTAAACAAGAGAATCAGTAACATGGAAAAAAAATTCAGCAAGGAAATGGAAATTACAAGAAAAAAACAAGTGGAAATGTAAACCCCAATAAATAAACCCCAAATAAAACTCACAGTGGATAGTTTTATCATCAGATGAGACCAAATAGAAGAAAGAATATCAACAATGGAGAACAGATTCAAGGAGGTACTTCACACAATCACAAAGGAAAAAAACATGAACACAATAAACAGGAACTCTGGGACACAATCAAAAGACCAAACCTAAGAATTAACAGGATGGAAGGAGTCAAAGTACAAACTAAAGCTTTGAGAACCCTACTCACTAAAACTGAAGCAGGAAATTCCCCAAATCTCTGTTAAAATATAGACACCTCTGTACAAGAGGCATTTGGAACTCCAAACAGACATGACCTAAAAAGAATAATCCCATGTCATATCCTAATTAAAATGCAAAACTGGAGAACAAAGAAAGGATACTAAAAGTTGCAAAAAAAAAAATCCAACTTGTGTACAAATGTAACCACATAAGAATTATTTCAATCCTCTCAGCAAAAAAGCTAAAAGCCAGGAAAGCCTGGAGCAATATAATTCAAGCTCTGAGAGAGAATATCTTCCAATCAGGAATAGCATATGCAGCAAATCTCTCCTTCAGTCTCTTATGGAGAAATTAAGACCTTTCAAAATAAGGAGAAACTAACGTAGTTCATGTTTACCAAGCTTGATTTATAAGGATACTCAAGGGAATAATCCACAGGGAAAAGGATGAAAAAAATGACAAATATGAAAGGTCAGGAAAGAATAAAATTCTGAAGCAGAAATGATGAACCCATGAGAGCTAGGAAGGTAGCAAGCATGGAGAACTCAGCAAACCAGCAAAACCTGAACATGATCATTGCCAAAAGTAAAGAACAATCAACATGAGACTCAACCTGGAAAAAAAATAAGCAACAGAACATGGGAATCTTGATTATAATCCTAAATTTAAATGTATTTAATTCACCAATCAAAAGACAGATTGTTGGATTGGAACAAAAAACAAGATCCAACAATCTTTTGTGCACAAGGAGCATACCTTATGACCAAAGTAGCAGGATACAAAAGCAATACACAAAAATCAGTAGCATTTTAATGCATAAATAATGAACCATCAGAGAAAGAAGTCAGGAGACCAATATAATTCATGATACCTTCAAAAATTTTAAATACTTAGGAATAATTTGAAAAAAGAAGATGAAAGATCTATAAAATGAAAATTATAAATTACTACAGAAAAAAATCAGTAAAGACATTAGTAGATGGAAGGACATCCCATGTTCATTGTTCAGCAAAATCAACATTGTAAAAATGGCTGTAATACTGAAAGAAATATTTGTTAAATACAATCCCTATCAATATTCTAATGACATTCTTCCCTGAGATAGGAAATTCTGTCCTAAAGTGCATATAGCAGCACAAAAGACCTTGAGAGCCAAAGTAATACTGAGCAAAAACAGCAATGCTGTAGGAATTACAAATCCTGACTTCGAACTGTACTACAGAGCCATAGTAATAAAAACAGCAGGGTACTGGCACAAGAAGTAGACATGAGAGACATGAAAATCAGTAGAATAGAATAGAAGTCCCAGACACAAATGCACCCAACTACAGTCATTTGATTTTGGACAAAGGAATCCGAAACAATTTGTTGAAGAAAAGACAACTTCCCTAAAAAATAGTCTTGAGAAAACTGGAGATGCACCTGTAGAAGACTGAAATAAAATCCCAACCTTTTACCTTCTACTAGTATCAATTCAAAGAAGATCAAATATCTTAATGAAAGATCTCAAACTGTGAAATTACTCCAGGTCAAAATGGAGAATGCATTGGTTCACAGAGGCAGAGGTAATAACTTTGTGAGTAGAACTCCAACAGCTCAGCAACTGAGAGAATTGACAAATGGGACTGCATGAAAATGAACAGCTTCTGCACAGCAAAGGAAACAGTCACTAGACTCAAGAGACAGCCTAGAGAATGGGAGAAAATCCTTGCAGCTATATAGCTCATAAGGAATTAACACACAGGGAACTCAAAAAAAAAAAAAAAAAAAACTCCACAAAGAATCAACTCTTTGAATAAATGGGCAAAGGAAATAAAGAGACAATTCTCATAAGTATCAATGACCAATAAGTATGTGAAGAAATTTTTGACATCCTTGGCCATAAAGGAAATGCAAATCAAAACATTATTGAAATTTCACCTCAAGCAATCAGAATGGCTATAGTCAATGATACAAAAAACAACAAATACTGGCAAGGATGTCTGGTGGAGGTGGGAGACAGAGGAAGGAACACTTCTACACTGTTGGTGGGAATGTGAATTAGTGTGACCACTATGGAAAGCAGTATAGAGTTTCCTCAAAAAATGAAAAATAGAAAACTCCTGGGCATATGCCCAAAGGAACACAAGCCAGAATAAAATATTGCCAGTTACATGCCCATGTTTATTGCAGCATTTTTCACAATAGCCAAGCTATGGAAATAGCACTGGATGCCCTACAACAGATAAAAGATAGACTAAGAAAATGTAGTATACATACACAATGGAGTATTATTCAGCCATAAAGAAGAATGAAATTTTGTTGTTTGTAGGTAAATGGATAGAACTGGACAACATCAACTTAAGCTAAGTAAGCCAAGCTGAAAGTAAGTCAAAGGTCAAGTTTCTTCCTTCACATGTGGAAGCTTGACTTAAAAGATAAATGTACATATAAATGTAAATATAAATACATATATGATTCTATACACATACATATACACATACACACATATATGTAGAAAGAAAACGATTTTATAAGTGGATCTGTCTGAGGGAACTATGGGAGGTGGAAGAAGGGAAGAGAATTTTAGAGAGTGAGAAATATTGAAGCACAAAAACACATTGCCTCTGTGTATGGAGACAGTATAATGCAGTGCACTGTAAGCTGTTGAATAACAGAGGATCAGGTGATAGAGGAAGATTAAGTGAAGGAGGGTGTTAATCTGATTACTGACTAAAGCATCATATATACATGTCTCAAGTTCTAGGGAAAACCTCTTTAAACAATCAATATACACTTAAAAAATGAAGAACAGGAATGTAAAACAGGTTCTTTCTGGGGGTGAGTACCAATGGGAGGAGGGAGAGTGTAAGGAGAGGGGTGAAGGGGTAAATGTGGTGAATGTTTTCTGTATTCATATATGAAAATAGATCAATGAAACCTGCTTAAATTACTCTAAGAAGGGAGGAGGGTGAAATTAATTTTTATTGTAAGCCCATTTGTAAATGTTACAATGAATCCTCCTGTACAACAATAACATACTCATAAAAATAAAACAAAATATTTTTAAAATGTTAAATTTGACCCAGTCAGAACACATTGATTATAAAATGAGAAAGTCACCTTTCTCCCTCTGTGTATCTGACACAGAGTGATTGTCAAAACCATCACAGCTACTGCTGTTAATTCAGAAATAAACATTCCTGCATATCTCTGTAGAATTCTGGTAAAGTACGGAAATACTAACCACAAGCATTGTAATGCTTGAAGAGCACTAAGCATGAAGAGTACTAAGCAGTGGTTAAAATAGGCTAAAGACATCCTGCTACCCTCCAAGACTTAATAGAAGACAAAAAAGCCACTACTCACCTGAGAAACAAGAACAGTACTCTCTGACTTGTGCAGTGCTTCTGGATGCATATTGGGGCCTCACTTGGTTTCAATCAAGGCATCTGTGGCTTTTGTATCATCTGGAGCCTCAACCAGGAAAGGATTTATTTCCAAGATCTCATAGGTTATTGGCAGAACTGATTTACCTGTGCATCTCGTGTCAAGTCCCCTTTTCTTCCCAGCTATTGGCCAGAGACTGGTGTCAGGACCCAGGAACTGCTCTACTTCCTGTCACACTTCATGTCTCTGATTTCTGCAAGGCTAAATATCCTCTGAGAATTCAGCTAATGGAGCCAGACCCATCTGATTATCATCCTTTGACAAACTCAGTCAACTAAGTGATGACCTAATTGCGTGAGTGACATCCCATCATGGCCACTGTCCTGTTCACATATACAGGAAGGAATGACATAGAAAATGTGCACAATGGGAAGAAATCTTGTGAAATTTCTGGAATTCTGCCTCTCCCAGGAGAAAAGAAAGTAAGGAGAGGCTTCATGGCTAGGCATGGGTGTGGTTCCTTTCATATCTGCATGCAAGGCTCAAACACCCACAGACACACAAAAGAATTCAACAACCGAAAGAGAGACTATGTATGGTTTCTTGTTTCAATCAGTATTTAGAAACATTTATACAAGGTCAGATAAAAATATGGCTTCTGTCCTACCTCAAATGAGGATTATTTCTGGTGCTCAGTTCATTGAGAACCTTGTAGGTGGGTAGAATACTTCCTGCTGGTGTCCTTTTGGAAAATGCCATCTGCATATTTTACCTTCAGATTTATCAATAATTTCAATGCACTCCAATTAATTGAGAGCAGTTTTAAGTGAATATATTACATCAGACACTAGTTTTGTATTTTCATTGAAAATTATGATAACAGCATAATAGAAATTAAAATTAAATCAAGGTGGTAAGCCTCACCTGCCCAAGGCTGTTTTGCAGTGAATATATGAATGTGAATTTAAAGCTGTTCCCTTAATTTCTTTTCTTTTCTTTGTGAGACAAGTTTTGTTCTCTAGCCCAGGCCAGCCTTGAACTCCTGATCCTCCTGCCTCAGCTTCCCAAGTGCTAGGATTACAAACATGCATCCCATGCTTAGCTGCTTTCTTCATGTTCTTAAGCAATATGTAATCCTTAATTAAATGATAAAACAGATGAACTCTCATTCATGTCTAAATGTGCTCTCTGTCTCTGGCGGGGAGAACCTTCTAGACTTCAAGTATCAGTGGTGGTCATGGGAGGTACTCTGGGCTTCCAGGATGATTGGTCTGTCTGGTTCTCATTCTCTCCTTTGTTAGGGGTGACTGACATTCTACAAACTTCTCAGAGTTTCTCAGCCTCCTTTTCCTCATAGACCAATCAAGAATCAGAGCATTCACCCAGAGCATTCACCCATGGCCTTTGTTTGAAAACAAACTCCATAATACAATGAGCATTCACAAAATGCCAACTTCTACTATCACCATTAATTTTATTGTAAGAAAAAATTAATAGATTGTAGATTTTTTAATAAATTGACTTGTTATCCTGTTTTGACTAAAAAACATTTGTCTTCTTTTTATTCTATATAGCTTTACCTGGTAGGATTATCTATTCATTGTTAGGTTTGTTTCAGAATTTACCCTTTACCCTAACCTATTTCTGCCTATTAGGAAAGGGGTTTATTATTCCCAAACACAAACAAATGATAGACACACAAACAAACAGAAGACATTTTTCTTAGGAATTATGGTTTTAACCACTTCTTCCCTGATAGGTAAATTGCATTGAAATTTTTAAGATAAAGTAATGTCTTGCCAACTTGAAATCTCAGTTTACATTCCTGTTCTCTTACATCTCTTTAGATCTCCCTTTCCTTTTCTTTTTCATTAATGATATATACTATCCATTCTACTGGATAAAACCCATTGTCAATTTACACAGGTAGATTCACCAGTTTCATTATAAAAACAAAAAATCAGATTAGAGAAAATAGGTGTGCATATGCAACTCCACACCAGAAGTTTGTAGATACAATACAAACCATGTTGTTTATTTCACTTTTTTGAGAGTCTCAGAGCTCAGTCATGTATCCTCAGCCAATTGTTTGGTGTTTTTCCATTTCTTTCTACCAACTTTGTCCTAGATTGTGCTTCAAGAGTCAGCATCCATTTTTGTTCTTGATGACTTTTTTATGTCTTTTTATTTTTACCTTATGATTTAATTATGTGTTTCTGAAATGGTCTATCAAATGCCTTTGGTGGATAAGTCATTTAAACATCATCATTCATTCATAGAAACAAGCAAGCAGCAACAGTAGCAAATAAATCAAGGACAAACTAAAGTTCTTGTTTATTTTTGCTTATGTTTCACAGTACAGATAGCAATTTAGGTTTTCAAGTGATTGGTGACAAATATGAAGAGAAAGATGCTGCTTGTATGACTTAGAACCCTTGTGGATACAAATGAAAATAGCAACACCTAAAATAGTGATCAAAAAAGGAACTGCGTTCTAATGTCTCCTACACAGAGAACACTTCAGGGGTTGAAATGGAGTTAATAAAATATATTATGATATGTCCAAAATGTTGAGTGTAGTGATGGAGTATAGGATAAAATTTGGTCTTTTACACCTTATCTGATTTTAAATTTCTTTATGAAGCATATCCTTGTCACATTGGACTACTCACCATTCAGAAATTAACATTTGTTCTCTATGCCTTTATTGAAAGCTTCTCTGCTTTCATTTTCCTAAATTCCTCCCACCAATCAGGGATCACTTGCAGCACTGCTTATCCGAAGTCTTCTGTTTACTGCCTTTTTATCACCAATACACTCACTACCATTGCAAATGTTTCTTATCTTACAACACTTCATGCCAAGAAGAGTTCTATACAATCTCAATTTATTGCAAGTTTTATTTTTATCTCCATTATGTGCTAAAGAGCTTCTGAATATAATTTTGGTTGACATAACATTTTTATCCACTACAGTGTGTAACATAGGCTTTTCTTATAGCAGAGGCCAAAACTTTGGTGGGAACTCCTATGGTTTTTGTTTGCATAGGAATTTAGATTTAGTATTGACAAATAGGCAACCTTCAATAAAACACATGAGATAGAATAATTTTGAAATAATTGTCTCCTTTTATTGCTCTTATTTAATTTAAATAATAAAATTTTAAAAGTTGGACTTTGCAGAGAGCAGTTATTCATATTATTCTTATAAACTCCCTTCCCTTAAAATTGATGATCATGAAATTAATGTGATTTTTGGAAGATTTGGATTCATACATTGAAAGTGGTTTATAAAAGATTTTACTAGGTGCTCATGGCTCACTTCTATAATCCTAGCTACTCAGGTAGCAGAGATAAGGAGGATCATGGTTCAAAGCCAGCTCAGGCAAATAGTTTGTGAGTCATTATCTCAAAAAACCCAATCACAAAAAGGGCTGGTGGAGTGGTTCAAGGTGTAGGCTCTGAGTTCAAGCCCCAGTACCACAAAAAACAAAGCTTTTCAAGCATAAATCAGCTTTAAATTTTGCTTAACAAAATCCAGAATGCAGTGATTTTTGAGCACAAATTTGATGTCAATCATTGTGCTGAAAAAGCTTGACAATACTTGCTATACTATTTAAGGTCTACTGGACTAGTGAAGGACTAAAGGATGGACTGCAGGAGGTCCCAAAAAGTGATAAGTGATCAAGGAGACACCACTCCTTCCCAGTAAACCTTTGTCTGCATCTGAGAGACATCTCTGCCCCCAGGCAATGCAAAAAATGGCTATAAAACCCAATCCCCAACCTGACTCATTGGATCACTGGTTTCTGGGTCCCCCTGTGTTCTCCAATATGCAGTCTTTCTCTTCTCTTCTCTACAAATAAAATCTTTCTGACCTCTGCTGTTGGAGTCCACCTGTGCTTTCATCCTCAGAGTTGGCTCAAGAACCCTGAGCACCTGAAATACCTGTGCATGTCATCCATGCATCATATTTGGCGATGCACAAAGAGACCCAATCTTTTCTGAACCAAGGTTGGTATAGGTTGTGCCAAAGTGGGAAAGGCTGCCTAAGAATGTTACCATGAGTGTCTGGCACTCCGGTGGAGTCTGTTTTCCAGGACAGACCCCCCACCATGGCCTAGTTATGGTGGAACTCTCAAGTCGACCTGTTTTTTCTCTCTCTCTGTATGGTTAAGGAGGGTTTCTCCCTTGGGAAACTGAGGAAAAACTCTGGGCCCACTACAGCTGTATGGCAGGCAATCTGAGGAAACTCAGATGCCAGGTGGGAGATTATGCCACACTGCCAATGCTACCTGGGAGGAACTTGACTTCAGTGTACTGAGGCTTTTTCTTTTTTCCTCTCCTTAAATGCTAACTCACTCTTTCAAGATCTGACCAGCTTAAGGGGAGGTCCAAAAACAGCCAGTGAAAAGGAAAATTGTCTTCAAGCCACAAAAGGTGTTCTGGCCAGGGCACTCCTCAGTGTCACCCAAAGGCTGGAGATGCAATTTCCTGACCCGCCCTGAGTCTCCAAAGGCAGCTAAGTCTTGGACCCCTCCAGCCATGTCTGTGGAAAACAATCAGATCTCTTATGCTTCCTTCATGGTTTCTGTGGCCCTAGATTGGAGGTCACCTCTTGCTTCCAGTGCTCCAGTACTGCCTTTGGGCAGGATTGGCCTGGACAGCAGGGATGATCAGTAATCACTTGTGTTTCCCCTGGAAACTCTTTTTCCCCAACCCTCAGCATCTCCTTCCCCTTTCTCAGGCATTTCAGGATGATTGTCCCTCTCACTTCTTTTGCTGTAAATAGCAGTGTGCTTCTTTCTTCAGGGAGTTTGGGAAAAATCCCTACAGGCACCAGAAAATACTAATCTCCAATTTAGGCTTAACTGTCTTTGTCAAGCATCAGGTTAACTGGTTAAACAGCTTCTGCAGTCTGCCCTAAGGGAAAGAAAAAAAAAAAAAAAACAGTTAAAAGTCAAAAACCTCAGGTGTCCGTTTTTGCCCCTTACTGGAGCAAAAACCTCCAGAAGTTCTTGCTCTCTCTTTTCATAGAAGGCATATATGCCTCACAGGATATATAGGAGAACAAAAGTCTACTTCATCAGGAGTCCCCATCTATGTCTCTACGGGGGTCCTCCTTCTGGCCATGCAAGCCCTCTTGGTTACTTTGATAGAGTTATTTTTTTAAATTACAACCATTCAGCTGGTAGAGGAGAACTAGGCCTATGTGAGTCACAGGGCAAACAGGCAAGTCAAAATAGATGAGAGATTGGTCAAAGAACATCTCAGGGGGGTGGGTGCAACTGAGGTATCTATCTGTAAACCATCCACGGCTTCACCCACAAGCAGCAGTGGAAGGAGCAAGGGAGTAGAGTTTCTCCTCATCTGGGGATGCCTAGATAAAAGGAGAAACATCCATTAAGGTGACCAATTTCCCTTTTTTCAGATGGGTAATCAAGCCTCAAGGATCCAAGAAGGATCCCCCCCTTGCCTTGGAAAGTTCTTGATCCAGACAGTCTTCAGCAAAAGCAACTCAACTTTTACTGCACCCAGACTTGGCCACAGTATCCTCTGGGAGATGAAGAAAGATGGCCAGAAGGAGGGAGCATTAATTATAATACAATTCTTCAATTAGCTATATTATGTAAACTGGAGGGAAAGTGGACCAAAGTTCCATATGTCAAACTGTTCTTTTTTCTAAGAGACCACCCAGAATGGCTAAACAAATGCAGGGTAAATACCCAGACCATGATAACCCTTTGCAAAAAGCCCTAAAATTCCCTTGAACCAAAGAACCCATCAGCCCCACCTCTTCCTTCTTACCCAGCTACCTCACACACTAGAAGTCCTCCCACAGGACTCTAACCCCTCCAGTTAATTCCTGCAGGGGATAGGGCTCATGTTCCTTTTAGAGTGAGTGAATTCAAGGGAATAAAAAAGGATTTAGGAAATTAAACAGAAGATCCAGATCAGTACATCCAGGCATTTAGAGAAGTCAGCCAAAACTTTGAACTGAGCTGGAAAGACATAATGCTATTGCTATCTCAGACCCTCACTTCTCTGGGGAAACAGCAGGTTCTAGATCAGGCAGTCACAGTTGGAGACAATTATCACTTAGATAAAAGTGGCCCTACAGGCCTATCTCAGACTGGGCCCTCACAGGAGGAGAAGGGGGAGACAGAAGAAACACAAAGGCATTGGATACCTAAAAGGGAACCTCAACTCCCAATTCCAACAGGAGGTCAGGCAGTTCCTAGGTATGACCCTAGGTGGGACCCTGAAGATGACAAGGATGAATGGAGTTGCAACCATTTCATCCACTGCATTCTTGAGGGTCTAAGAAGAACCAAGGTAAAATCTCTTAATTACTCCCAAGTCACAGTTGTGCATCAAGGCCCCTACAGAGACTTAAGGATGCTTTAGAAAAGCATACCAACATTATACCAGAGTCACAGGAACAGATATCCGTAAAAAGCTTCAGAAATTGGTGGCTGAAGGGAGCAGAGATCTGGACCAAGTGGTCCGTGTAGCCACATCTGTATGCTATAACAGGGATTTAGAAAAAGAAAGGAAGGACCTGGAAAAGGAAAAGAGAATAAATAGCAGGAGGCTCTGATTGCAGTGCTCAGGGAGGCTCCCCCAGGGCAAAGCCCAAACCTGAGGACATGCTTTCAATGTGGACAGGCAGGCCATTTTAGGAGGCAGTGCCCCCAAAGAATGCTACCTCCAGGATGCTGCCCCATTTGTTGGGGAAAACATTGGAAGGCACACTGCCCCTGGTTCCCAGGGCAACCAAGGCCAGGGCCTGCCACCCAGTGATGGGTTACTGGGACTCTCATCCAGGCTCTGTAACCACCATAAAATCAGGGGAGCCCCAAGTTAAGCACAAGGTCAGCCTCCTGATCAATACTGCAGCAAGCATCTCACTATTCCTTTCCTGAACCCAGGTCCTCCAAGAAAATTACTGTTCAAGGTATATCAAGCCAGTCTCTAGAGTGTTATTTCACTCAGAATTTAGCCTGCTCCTGGGGAGATTTCCATTTCTGTCACTCCTTTTTAATTGTCCCAGATACCCCTACTCCTCTGCTAGGATGAGACCTTCTATCTAAATTGGAGTTACATCTACTTGTACCCCCAGGAGAGTACTTTTTCTTGCCCCTAATAGAGGAGCAAGTAGATCCCACAGTATGGGTGGATGGACACATTGTGGGATGGGCACAAACAGCTGCCGTAGTCCTAATTCATCTCAAGAACCCCTCCTGGTTTCCCCATCAAAAACAATGTCCTTTAAAGCCAGAAGTTAAGGAGGGGCTAATTCCCATAATGAAACACTTAAAGAGACAGGGACTGCTAATAGAATGCTCCAGCCCATATAGTAATACTATTCCTGATGTTAGGAAGGGACCTAACAAATGGAGGCTAGTCCAGGATCTCTGCCTGATCAATGAAGCAGTAGTGTCTATCCACCTTGTAGTTCCAAATTCCTATATACTTTTAGCCCAAATACTTCTGTGTACTGCTTATTACTCTGTCCTGGATTTAAAAGATGCCTTCTTTTGCATTATCTTACAACCTAAAAGTCAACCTATTTTTGCCTTTGAGGACCCCACAAGAAAGTCTGGACAGGTCACTTGGACTGTTCTCCTCCAGGGATTCAGAAACAGCCCCCTCCTCTTTGTGTTAGCTCTAACCCAAGACTTGGCAGAGTGGCAATATCCACAATCTACTCTGCTACCATATGTAGATGAACGCCTGCTCTGTGGACTAAATGAGCCTGTCATTTCATGAGCCACTGAGTCCTTACTAAACTTCTTATCAGATAAAGGTTATAAAATCTCTAAAGAAAAAGGCCAATTGTGTCAGTCTAGGGTTACATATTCAGGTTTTTTCCTGGAGAAAGAAATGAGGTCTCTAGGAGAAGATAGAATCCGTCCAATCCTGATGTTTCTTCTACCTAAAACTCTAAAGCAATTGAGGGCCTTTTTGGGGGGTCACAGGATACTGTGGAATTTGGATCCTGGGACATGTAGACCTAGCCAGGCCCTTATATCAAATCCTTAAGGAAGCACAGAAGGATACCCAGCCCTTTATTGAGTAGAACGACAAGTCAGAAAATGCATTCCACAAGTTGAAAAAGGCTCTAATGACATCTCCTGCCCTGGGTCTCCAAATATAAGACAAGTTTTAATTATATGTCTATGAAAAGGGAGGACTGGCCTTAGTAGTGGTGACTCAACTCCAGGCCATCACACCCCAGCCAGTAGGTTACTTAAGCAAGGGTTAGATCAGGTAGCCAAGGAATGGCCAGGATGCCTCAGAGCAATGGCCTTCTAGTGCCTGAAGCTCAGAAACTTATCCTAAACCACCCCC
Source organism: Castor canadensis (assembly GCF_047511655.1). Taxonomy (NCBI): domain Eukaryota; kingdom Metazoa; phylum Chordata; class Mammalia; order Rodentia; family Castoridae; genus Castor; species Castor canadensis. Next base: position 97,799,484 of record NC_133388.1, on the reverse strand, counting down.
TAATGGTTTATACCCCACATGACCTAGGGGGAATTTTAAACTCAAAAGGAGAACTTTGGTTATCTGACAGCCATCTACTTATATATCAGGCCCTGCTTCTGGGAGGGACAGAAATAACTTTAAGGACCTGTCAGAGACTAAATCCTGCATTCCTTCTACCAGAGACAGAGGGAAATCCTGAGCACTTGTGTGAGAAGTACTTATGGAAAATTATGCTGCCCAACCTGACTTAACTGATCAGTCCTTAAAAAACCCAGATCTAGAATTATACACTGATGGCAGTTCCTTTCTCAAGAATGGTGTCACACATGCAGGGTTTGCAGTTGTGACAGAATTTGGCATCCTCAAATCAGGTCCTCTTCCTCCTAATACAAGTGCTCAATTGGCAGTATTAGTGGCCCTAACAGAAGCCCTAAGACTGTCAAAAGAACAGAGAGTAAGCATCTATACAGATTCTAAATATACCTTCCTGATCCTGGATGCTCATGCCACCATCTGGAAGAAAAGAGAAATGCTAACTTTAATAGGAACAGCTTCCCATAGAAATAAGAGAGGATAATTTAATAGTTTTAGGGATAACAGCATTAGTTGCAGCCCTTGCTGTAATCAGCTATGGGGTAATTGCCAATCATGTAACTGCAAAAACCCTAACCAAAGTGGTAGAGGACACCTCAGACCAGGTAGGCCTTTCTATTAAGGACATGCAAAGGTCTTTGTTTTCCCTTTCCTGTATGGTCATAGACCACCCCCTGGCCCTAGATTTTCTTTTGGCCAAACAAGTCAGGGTATGTGCCATCACCAATACCTCCTGTCGCACATAAATAAACACTTCAGGCATTGTAGAGGAACATGCAGATTACATTCTCCAACAGGCTAAATGGCTCCAGGAGCAATCTCTTGAAACTCAGGTTTCTACTCAGGTATGGGAACAAATAAAATCCTGCCTCCCCTCCAGGACTTGATTCCTACCCTTTCTGGGGTCTGTAGTTCCCATTATTCTCTTGTTTGTGTTTGGGCCTTGCATTTTAAACTTATTTGTCAAGTTTGTTTCTTCTCACCCAGAATCCATCAAACTACAATGCCTCTGGTGGAGATGAAAATGACCTACTACCACGGTCCCCTTGAGGACCCCTCTCGTGGTCAGCCCTGATGCTGCGGGCTCCTTCATTGCCCCCTGTCAGCAGGAAGTAGTTATTGAATAGAGCACCTCATGCCTATCCCTAACAGCAATTAGGGCGACCATTGAGAGGGGGGAATGAGCGACTAAAGGTCAGACTGCAGGAGGTCCCAAAAGGTGATAAGTGATCAAGGAGACACCTCCCCTTCCCAGGAAACCTCTGTATGCACCTGAGAGACATTTCTGCCCCCAGACAATGCAAAAAAAGGCTATAAAACCCAATCCCCAACCTGACCCACAGGATCACTGGTTTCCAGGTTCACCTGCGTTCTCCAATATGCAGTTTTTCTCTTTTCTTCTCTACAAATAAAATCTTTCTGACCTCTACTGTTGGAGTCCACCTGTGCTTTCATCCTCAGAGTGTGCTCAAGAACCTTGAGCACCTGAAATTCCTGCATGTCATCTGTGCATCACTAGGACTGAACTCAGATTCATTTCTGAGCATATTTGAAAGTTGTTCTCAAACTTCAATATCTCCTAGTGTTCTTCTTGTCAATGCACTTTACACAAAATTACTTTGCCATGGGGGTGGGGGTTGGGAGAGAGTGAAGAAAGGAGGTAACAAGAGCCAAGTCCCATATGCAATCAGAGTGCCAGGGACAATATTCCACACCTGTGACCTGGGATCTACCTTGAATTGTCCCTCAGTTTTTGTGGTCTTCACCAATGACCTATCACTGAGAATTCTGCAGTATGACTCTCAGCCACAAGATTCATCAGTCTTTGGTCATTCCAGGACACTAAGATCTGGCAGTAATGACCTCCTCTCAAGGTCAAGTTGTTTTTCCTTGGTTCTTTTTGCCTGGTTCCTCAAATCTGCATTGTCTTTCTCTTCATTTAGTTCTGGGAATCTGCTATCACTTCTTTGCAGCCAGTTTATTGGCTTGGGAGCTCCACAGCCCTGCTTTCTTCCTAGCATAAACAGAGTATGGGATTAGATCAATGGTACATGGTCTAGATGTCCCATGAGCAAAGTACTTGGGACCATAGTGCTTTGGATTTTGAATCTTTTGGATTTTGGAATATGGAACATAGATAATGCCATATTTTGGGCATGGGACCCAAAACTAAAAATAAAATTAATTTATGTTTCATATATACCTTATCACATAGCCTGAAGGTAATGTTTACAACATTTTTAATTTTAATGAATAACTTAAATCATTTTAAATATCTTTAATATAGCTTTATTGCATAAATTTACTGTAATTTCAATATATAAATTTTAAATCATTTACAATAATTTTAATATTTTTAAAATAAAGGTGTATAATTTTCCATTTGTGTCATCATGTTGATACTCAAAAAGTTATGGACCGCAAGCCAGGTGCCAGTGGCCCACACCTCTAATCAGAGCTACACAGGAGTCAGAAACCTGGAAGATCGGTTCAGTTCAAAGCCAGCTTGTGCAAACAGTTCATGAGCCCCTATCTTGAAAAACAATCCATAACAAAAAAGTGCTTATGGACTGGCTCAGGGAATAGGCCCTGAGTTTAAACTCCAGTACCATAAAAAAAAAAAAAGGGTATAGACTTCAGAGCATTTAGGATTTTGAATTTTCATATTAGGAATGTTCAGCATATGTGTGAAAACCTTCCCCAGATGTTCAAACTGGGTGCCGTGTCAGCCCCATAAAGCAGATGCAGGTTTTCAACTTGAGATTCATCTTGGAAGAATATCTCCGTCAATTTTGGTTCTCTTATTTATATCTATGTGTAGATCAGTTACTGATAAGTTTAACTCTTAAAGCATCCAGGTCCTGGAGTGTCCAGGGATACACTATGCCCCAGGTGAGACTGTGCTCTCACATGCAGTGCTGTGCAAGGGGATGAACTGTTGCCTGTCATGCAAAAGACTCTTCGAAAGTGGGAGTGGGGCTATTGCTCAACTCACAACCAACCTGTGCAGGAATACCTGGGATGTGCTTAATCCCCATTTCCATGTCAATGATCCTGTTCATCTTTTGATACTGTGCAGTTTCCCTTTCTTTGGGGGTGCCTCCCTTTGGCTCTCTCTTTCCTCTGCTGCCATGGTTTCTTAACTAAATCCTTATCACAACACTTGTCACATTCTAAATGTGATAATTTGTCTACCAGTTCATCTCTTCACTGCACTGTAAGATATTTAATGGATGTAAACATGCTTACATTGACCTTGGATCCCAATGTTCAACAAGCAGTTGTTGAAGAGAAGAATGTTCCTGGTTGCAGTGCTGACTGTGTCCTGACATTGCTTCCCCTGCCTCATCCTCTCTGCCCTGCCATGCCACATGGCCTCTGCTCTGGGCTGGCAAAGATGAGCAACCAAGAACTTCTTACATGAACTTGGTCAACATTTGAGTTACAATGTGCAAAATGTTAAGATCATCAAATTTTCAAAACCTTACTGTACAATATGGACATCTTACTGGTACAGAGAGATTTTGTTCTCAACCAATTTATTTGTGATTATCTTTATATCTACAATTATAAAGATAATTATAATAACTTTTAAATTATATTTTTTGAAAGTAGGGTATTAGTCATTGAAAAATGAGACTAATTAAATTAGAAATAATAATTGAATATTAACTTATAATATTAAGTAAATCACAACAAGCTTTTTAGAATAAAAATGATTTCAAAATATTACTTGTATTTGCATTGGGTCTGCATTCCATGTATGAGAGAAAATATGTGGCTTTGGCTTTGTGAACCTCATTTACGATGTTCTACAGTTCCATCCATTTACCTGCAAATGACAAAATTTTATTCTACTTTATGACTGGATAAAATTTGATTGTGTATAAGTACATTTTATTGATCCATTCAACAGGAGTGGGGCATCTTGGCTGTTTCCATACCTTATCTGTTGTGAAGGGAAGGTCACATATGAGACAATGAGGGTAAAAGAAGGAAGTTAATAAGGTGAATATGGTTTATGTATTCCTATACAAGAATGAATATAGAATTTTTAAACCTGTTGAAATCACCATAAGAAGGGAACTAAGGCAGAAAGGAGAAAATTAGAGTGGATGAACCAATTCAGGTTAAAATACAAATATACATGGAAATGTCACAATGAAACGTCCTCTATAGCTATCTTAAATAAAAAAAAGATTCAATGGCTTTTTTTTTTACAAAAACAGAGAATAGGAAGGCAAAATACTTCCTAGCTGGGGGTTGGTATCTGTGGGAGGGGAGAGGATATAAGGAAAGGGTTTAGGAGTGTGAATGTTGTAGAAATATTATGCACACATGCATGCAAATGGAAAATAAAACTATTCCAGGAATAGGGGGAGAGGGGATAAAAGAGAATGATGGAGGAGGTGAATTCAATGATGATATATTATAAGACCTTTCAATAAATGTCACAATGTTCCCCCAGTAAAATAATAATAAAGAAACTTTACTATCAAAAGTGCTGGAAATAAAAATCCAAATCTATATTTAACTGTCTAAAATCATCTAATAGTTCCCTTCATTTGTTATAAATAATTACACCAAGATATAATTCATCTATTATTTATCTGGCCCTCTATTTGAAGAGATGCAGATGCTTTAAAATTGTTACTCAAATGACAATCATTGTCTATCATTTACCTAACAACTATTGTGGAATCCAAGGTTATGACCCAGGCTGTGCTTATTGGGAAAAGGACATACACAACAGCCTTCAAGTAACCACACCTGTTCTCAGAAGCCTTTTATGAAAGGAGTCAGATTATGAGAATCTCTGCATTATTCATGTTAAATTATTTCATGGAATAAGTACTTTAAATGTGACCATGTACCTAAAGATTGCAAATATAAAGTGTTCACAGGTGGGCAGGCATCATTAGTCATAGGTATTTCCAGGAAGACTATGGGACTTGGAGTAGGTTGGTTTTAGCATTTGATTTTAAAAGAACTGCAGACTTACAAAAATTCTGAAAACAGGTCAGAGAGCTCTGTATGCATTTCACACAGCTTTCCCTCTGTGAGTATTCTTATAACCATGTACATTTGCCAAGATGAACAGCATATTGGTGCAACACCAACCCCGCTGCCTACACTCGAGTTTCATGGTTCTCCACAGTGATGCTCTTTTGGGTTCCAGGACCACGCACTGACAGAGTTGTTGTCTCTTGGTCTCTTCCACAAGGACCGTTTCTGAGACTTCCCTTCCCTGTTTTCTAACTTCTCCATTTTCTATTTGTTCTTAAAAATTAGAGCAAGTTCAACCTAGAAAAACACAATTTTTTTCATGCAGTTCTGCAGGCCAGTTGTTTCCCCTGATTTTCCTTCTCCAGTTTAACAAAGGCAAAACTCCAAGAACTGGTTTGCCTGAGATCCATTCAGAGGCCTTGAAAAGAGATTGCTCCCAGCTCATTCAGGTTAATGCCAGACTCCAGATGCTGTTAAGACTGAAGACCTTGCTGACTGTGAGTGGGACTATCCTTAACTCCCAGGAACCTCCCTAGTCCAGTGCTTGGTATCTCAATTCAGAGCCATAGCATCAAGTTTCCTCACACTTGGGGTCTCTTTGATGATACCACCTGTTCTTGTAAATCACAGTCTGACAAGGGAGAAAGCTTTTGTTTGTAAGGGTTTCAGTGACTAGATCAGGCCCTCCTGCATAATCCAGGATAACCACCCCACTTAGCATGACAGCCTCCAAACCACAATCCCACATCTGTAAATCAATTTAGTGTATTGAGATCCAGGATCTGGTCATGAACATTTGTGGAGAAGGAGGAGCAATGTGCCTACCAAATTGTCTTTCATGAGTAAATAGTTCTGAAAAATACTGTTCAATCATTTTGAAAATTTCCTTCAATTTTGGCTTGTCTGATATTTTCTCAGAACTGAATTAAGGTTCAACATTTTTCAGAAGACATCTACAGATAAATGTGGAACACACTCAGAACATCCTCTACATAGTTGATACCATTGACCAGGTCACCTAGACAGTGGGTAGCTGCTGGAGTTTCTACAAGTTCAATATCTACTTTTTCCTTTGTAGTTCAAAAATTCCTCAAGGGTGATACTTTGAGATTGTAAGTATCTTATTTCTGCCCAAGGTGGTGATTTTTGTTTGCTTCAAATTTTATACATTTTTAATTAGGATGCTTTTGTAAGCAACAGCTGTCCTTTCTCCTTTGTTTGTCTACTTATTAAACTCAGGATGGACATCTTGATGCTTATGTAGCCCATGGCTTTTAATCCATCATTTATTTTGCTGCTCCAGTTGTCCCAGGTTTGGCCCTGGGAGTACCTTAGGCTGGCACTGAATCTTTCTAAAGCCCCATCCTTTGATGAACACTTCTGTATTTTAATGGCAGCCCCAAATACCCCAAGTCTTGTTGTTTCCCTGGTGCAGAACTCCTATAAAGATTCAATCACTCCTATAAAGGATGTGGTCCCTTTAATCAGAAAATATTTAAAAACAAAAATGTAGGTGTGGTGCTAGGCATGCCCAGAGCAATACAATGTTAGAAAACACTGATTTGTCACCTCCCATTTGTCCCTTCTATTTCTTATATTCATTGTTCCTTATTCTCTGCTTGCTCTTTCTTATCAGTATTTAAACATAATTAGGTCTATTTCACCTTCAACAAGAGCAGTCTTCCTTTGACACAACATTGCTATTACAGCTTTTGCTGTTGTTCTATTCTCTCATTCTTTGGAAGGGTCATCTAAACTAGTAATTCTTATCCCTGTGGTCTTAGACCCCTTTATACACATTAAAATTGAACATTCAGGAATTAAAGAATAATTTATCTGATTTAATGCAGTCATTTGCCTGAGTTATAACTATCAATACATACTAAATATTAAAATTCTTTTTAGTGACATTAATACATTTTCATGTAAACAGGAATAGCATTTTAAAACTAAAATAAAAATCTTCTTCCAAAAGACCACATTTTAATAAAAAAGTGGTGAAACACAGTCTTGCTGGCATAGATTCCTCACTGCAATTTACTAGATCCAAGATTTTTTAAAAATCCAATTGTTTGCAAACCAATATTCAGTTCTTACATTATGAAATCTCTACTCTAACAAAGCATTAATAATTTTATCAACCCTTAGGCCCTTGATCACGTCTTCCTGGGATGCTCTTTTCTCCTTGGTATTGTTTTGTTTCTCCTGTCCCTGCACTATCACAACCATACTTCCATGTATCTTTCTCTTTTTATGTGTAACTTTGAAGTAGATAATTTTTTCAGGTTTCTCTGCAGTCTGTATCTGATTTCTTCTGGATTTCTGTGAGTGGCTCCCCTCATCATGCAGCATCAGATATCATCTACAGCATTATACAGCATCCACACCAGGATGCTTTCCATTCAAGTACCCAAGACAATGCCTTTACTCTGGTCTGCAGAATCACATATTCAGCTACATATTGTGCACTCACACCTACACGTCCTTTAACCACATCGGCATTTTACCTGAACTCATCATTTCCCCCAACACCATATGCAAAATGTATTCTAGAGTGTTGTTCAAAATGAACAAAACATGAATAATTTTATCAATCCATTTCCTCTTTAAAACTGTTATTTTTTTCTTATTCTTCAATATTTTTATTCTATTTTCAGCAGCCCAATAAAGACTAGTTCAGTATTTTGCTATGCTGTTCTTCCTGGTCTTACCGAAAATATTCAGATTAATTTACTATGCCAAGAATTTCTCTTTCATAAAGTAATGAATGAAAATAATGGCTCAACATTTCTTGAAATATCATTAATTGCTACAAATTCCACTCATTTTAAATATGCAATTTAATGGTTTTGAATAGCCACACAGTTGTGCAACCATCATAATAAATACAATAGTATAAGATTATATTTTCATCCCATAGAAGGAAATTTTATATTCATTAATATTATTCTCATCACTACCAAACAACAATCAACTTTTGTCTCTAGAGATTTGTCTACTATATCCTTTTGTATATGTGAAACACAGAACATGTGGCCATTTCTGACTTCCTTCTTTCACTGACCATAATGATTTCATGATTCATCCATGTTTCTGCATATTTCAATATTTTATTCATTTCTATTGCCAAATACCATTCTATTTTAAGCATATACTAAATTTTTTTTACCACTCAGTGGTCCACAGGCATTTGAGTTTTCCCCATAGTTGAGATGTTATAGGTAATATTACCATGAACATCTATGTAAAATTTTGTATTTTGTGTACATATGTGTTTAAGTCTGCTTCAATAACTTTCATATAGATATAGTGGAGTGGAATTGCTCAGTCATGTGTTATTTCATGTTTGGTATTTTGAAAACCTCCAAAATAGTTACAATATTTTACTGCTTTGAATAGTGATATGTGAGGAATATTTTTATTTTTCTGCATCTTCACTATCATTTCTGTAGTCTGTCTATTTTTGTACAGGTATACTAGGGGCTGTGAAGTGGAATTTCATTTTGGTTATTATTTGTGCTTCTCTGGTCACTATTGATGTTGAACATTTTACACCTCTTATTGTCCACTTGCTTATGTTCTGTGAAGAAATGTCTATGCAGATTCAGTCCTCATTTTATGCTGGATTATTAGCTTTTACAATTTTTATTACTTATATATTCTATATTTAAGTACCCTGTGGGCTACATGGTTTATACTCTTTCTCTCATTTTGATTTTTGTCTTTTCTTGACAGTGTCATGTGCAGTGTGACACTCTCCATTTTGAGGAACTGAAGTTTCTCTGGCTATTTTTCTTTCTGGTGTTTTCACTGTCACATCTAAGACACGATTGGCTAATCAAATTCATGAAGATTTGCTATTAGGTTTACATCTACCTAATATATAGATGTCTTCTATGTCTTTCATGTTTGGATTTGTGATTTTTTTTTATTAGCAAGAGGTTTCATTGTGATCTTTCCATACATGTGAATAGTATACTTTGAACAAATGTACTCCCTCTGTTACTCTTTCTTATAGCCACCTTTTCAAATAATTTTGATGAGTTTCATTATTCTATTTTCATACATGTGTGTTAAATACTTCATTCATATTCAGCCCCTTCACTTCTTCTTTCATCCTCCATCCTCCCAGAGGTTCACACCTCCTTACAGTCTCCCCTTGCTCACATTGTCATTCTTTTTTTTTTCCAGGCCTACATTCCACATATGAAAGAAAAAATGTAATATTTGTCTTGTGTTTCTCATTCTGGGTTATTTCACGTAACATGAATATTTTCAGTTTCATCAGGTTTCCTGACAATTGCATAATTACATTCTTTCTTATGGTTGAAAAATACTTCATTTACCACATTTTATTTATGGTACTAGGGTTTAAACTCAGGGCTTTGTGTTTGCTAGGCTTGCCCTCTACCACTTGGGCCATGCCTGCAGCCCCCACTTTTTTTATATCAGTTCATTAGCTGATGGGTTCCTGGGCTGGTTCCATAGTTTGGCTATTGTAAATGGCACTGACATAAATACAGGTGTGCAGGTGTCTATATTGTATGCTGACTTATGTTCCTTGGGATATATGCTCAATAGTGCTATGAGAGGGTCATATGGTAGGTCTCAGTTTTTCAAGGAAACTTCATAATGATTTCCATAGTGGCTGCTCTAATTTACATTCCCACCAATGATGCATAAATGTTCCTCTCCCCCCTACATCCTTCCCAACATTTGCTGTTGTTTGTTTTCTCAGTGATTGCCATTCTGACTGTCATGAGACAGAATCATAGTGCAGTTTTGATTTGCATTTCCTTTAGGGCTAAGGATGTTGAACATTTCTTCATTTATTTATTGGCCATTTGACTTCTTCAGAGAATTGTGTTTTCAACACATTTGCCCATTTATTAATTGGATTACTTGTTCTATTGTTTTCACTTTTTGGAGCTCTTTATATATTTTGGATATTAATGCTTTATTGGATAAATTCTTAATTGGAAGAATTAACCTAGAAGGTAACACACATGCACAGGAAATTAATGTAAGTCAATTCCCTGTATAGCTATCCTTATCTCAAGCAGCAAAAACACTTGTTTTTTCCTATTATTGCTTATACTCTGCCTTCAACAAAATTAGAGATGAGGGCAAAATAGTTTCTGCCAGGTATTGAGGGGATGGGGGGGAAAGGGAGGGGATGGAGCAGGGGCAGGGGGGAGAAATGACCCAAGCCTTGTATGCATATATGAATAATAAAACAATAAATAATAATAATAATAATAAAAACCTGAAAAAAAAACCTGGATGAGTGGCTAGCAAAGATTTTCAATCATTCTAAATTCTGTTTCTTGATTCCTGGTGTGCAGAGCTTTTAGATTTTACATAATCCCATTGGTTAATTTTTGCTGTTATTTACTGAACATTGGAGTCTTATTCATAAAGGTGTTCCCTATGCCCTTTGTTTTCTTCTAGTAGTTTCAGTTTCCATTCTTAATTTACATCATTGATTCATGTAGAATTGATTTCTATATTCCAATATTCATTTTTCCCAAAAAACATATCTTGAAGAGATTTTTATATCTCCAACATATGTTTTTGCCATTTTTATCAAAAATCTCATGGCTATAATGATGTGGACTTATTTCTATACATTATTATATACCATTCCATTGTTATATGTGTCTGTTTTTCATGTAGGACCATGATATTTTTGTTACTGGATTTGTAGTATAGTTTGAAGGTTGGTATTGTGCTACCTCCAGTGTCTCTTTAGGACTGCTTTGGCTTTTTGGGGTCTTTTGTGCTTACATATGAATTTTAGGTTTGATTTTTCTATTTCTGTTAAAATGCTGTTCAAATTTTCATGGGAAATTCACTACTGCATTTATAGATTTCTTTCTGTAGTATATCCTTTTTGAAGGATATACTTTTTGCAGGTTTTATAGTTTTCAATATAGAGGTATTTTGTCTGTTTTGTTTTATTTATTCTTCATATTTATTTTTTGAGAAATTCATGATGAATTATTTTCCTGATTTATTTCTTAGCATATTCATTTTTGGTATATAGAAAAGATACTAATTTTTGTGTATGTATTTGGTATTATCTACTACTTTGTTAAAAGTGTTTAAAAGAATTAAGAAATTTTGGAGGAGTCATTCATGTTTTTTCAGTATAGGATCATACCATCTATGAATAGGGAAAATTTGATTTCTTACTTTCTTTTTTGTTTCTTGTATATATTTCTCTTGCTTTATTGTTCAGTCTAAGAATTGTAGCACTATATTGTATAACAGTAAAGAGAGTACCAGGTACAGTTAATCACACTTGTAATCATAGGTATTTGGGAGACACAGTTCAAGAGGTTTGTGTTTCAAGTCCAGTCTGGGCTAAAAGTTTGTGAGCACCCATCTCAATCAATAAAAGCTGGGCATGATACCATTTGTCTGTCATTCCAGCTATGTTGGAAGTGTAATTAGGAGGATCATGGTGCAAGCCAGTCTGCATAAATGTGAGACCTTTCTTTAAAAATATCTAAAATTAAAGGACTGAGAATGTGGCTTAAGTTATAGAGCACCTGCCTGGCAAGGACAAGGATATGCAATCATATCTCAGTCCTATGAAAAAAGAAAAGAGAAAAAAGTGGAGAGAATGACACCCTTGCATCATTCCTAACAATAGAAAAATATTTTCAGATTTTCCCCATTTGCTACACTGTTGATTGTAGTTTTACTGAACATCATCTTTCATTAAGTTGAGGTATCTTCCACTACTCCTAATTTATTTGGAGTTTTTATCATGAAGGGATATTTAATTCTGTCAAAGGCTTTTTTGCATCTGTTCATCTCAATAAATCATGTGATTTTTTTGTTCCTAATATGTTTTTGTGCTGTATAATGGCTATTGATTTGTGTACATTGAGCCATCATTGTACCCTGCAATGAAACCAAGTTGATCATAGCATATGATATTTCAATATGTTGTTGAATTCATTTTGAAAGGATTTTATTGAGAATTTTCCATTGATGTGCATCAAGGAATTTAGTTTATAGTTTTCTTCCTGCTTGGTAGAATTAGTTTGATGGTGTTCTTTCCCTTTCTATTTTATGGGATAGTTAAGTACCACTGGATTTAACTCTTCTTTATTGGTCTGGTAGAAATCAGAGCTGATACATTACAGGGCTTTTCCTTTTGGGAGACTCTTTATTACTTCCTCAATCAAATTGCTTGTTTTAAATTTGTTTAGGTCATTAAAATCCTCCTGGTTCAACGAAGCCCACAAGAGCATCCTGAAAGAAGAAATCCAACAAGTAATTAATGAGAATTTCATAGAGATGTTACTAGACATAGTCAACCAAAATGTAGAGGAGGCACTCAAGAAAGTCCAACACAACAAAAACAACGAATATAAGAAAACCCAGAAACAAATAAATGAAATCACAGAAATTGTAAATAAACACTGAACTGAAACTGAGACCACCATGAACAGAGAAATAAGTTAATTAAGGGCAAAAATTAAAAATATTAAAGAGGACATAACCCACAATATGGAAAACCTCAGAAAAAAAATGAAACAGAAATATAACACAAAATGGAAGGCCATTCCATCAGAATAGAACAAACAGAATACACACTCTCAGAACTTGAAGATGAAAAGGCAATTAAAGGAAAAACTAAAGAACTATTAGCTACACAACTCAAAATCTGTGAAAAGAAAATTCAGAACTCACTGACTCCATCAAAAGAACAATCCTGGGAATCATGGGCATTGAAAAAGGAAAAGAGGTACAAGCAAATGGAATTAGTAATATATTCAACAAAATAATAACTGAAAATTTCCCAAATCTAGAGAAAACTATGCCCATACATGTACAGGAAGCCTCCAAAACACTGAAAAGATCTGACCAAAATAGAACTACCCCATGACATATTGCCGTTAAAACATCAAGACTACAGAAAGAATATTGAAGGCTGTAAGAGAGAAAAAACAAATAAAATACAAAGGTAAACCCATCAAAATGACAGCAGACTTCTCAACAGAAACATTAAAAGCAAGAAGAACATGGAGTCAGGTCTTCCAACCATTGAATGAAAATAACTTCAATCTTAGGATACTCTACCCAGCAAAATTGTCACTCAAAATAGATTGAACAATAAAAGTCTTCCAGGATAAGTAGAAACTAAAACAATATATGACCACCAAGCCACCAGTACAAAAGATTCTCCAAGAAATTCTGCAAACAGAAAATGAAAGAAAACAAAACAATGAAAGAGCAGGCAATATCAAGCCACAGGAGAAGAAAAGGCAAGAAAATAAAGAGTAACACTGATTCAGCTACACAAAATCAAACACTTAATCAACAAAGACAACTACATGATGGGGAACACCACGAACTTATCAATACTAACAAAGAATATTAATGAACTAAATTCCCTCATCAAAAGACACCAATTGACAAACTGGATTAAAAAGGAAGATCCAATAATCTGCTGCCTACAGAAGACCCACCTCATCGACAGAAATAAGCACTGGTTGAGAGTGAAGGGCTTGAAAAAGATTTACCAAGCCAATGGTCCCTGAAAACAGGCAGAGGTAGCAATAGTTACCTTGAACAAAGTAGACTTCAAAGCTACATTGATCAAAGAAGATAAAGAAGGACACTCCATACTAATAAAAAGGAAAATACACCAAAAGGAAATAACAATTATCAACCTATATGCAACCAATGTCAATGCTCCCAATTTCATCAATCATTCTCTGAAGGACATAAAAGTATATATAGACTCCAACACAGTGGTAGTGGGAGACTATAATACCCCCCTAATCTCCAATAGATAGGTCATCTAAAAAAAAAAATCCTAGAACTAAATCACACCATAGATCAAATGGACCAAGCTGATGTCTACAAAATATTTTATCCAACTTCTGCACAATATACATTCTTCTCAGCAGCCCATGGAACCCTCTCCAAAATTGATCATATCTTAGGGCACAAAGCAAGCCTCATCAAATATAAGAAAATAGAAATAATCCCAAGCATTCTGTCTGACCACACTGCATTAAAACTAGAAATCAACAACAAAAACAACAGTAAAAGAACACAAACATTTGGAAGCTGAACAACACATTCCTCAATTATGAATGGGTCATTGATGAAATAAAAGAGGAAATTAAAAGTTTCCTGGAAGTTAATGAAAATGAAAACATGACCTACCAGAACCTATGGGACACAGCAAAGGCAGTCCTAAGAGGAAAGTTTATAGCCATGAGTGCATATATTAAAAAGACAGAAAGAGCTCAAATCAATGATGTAACACTACAGCTCAAACTCCTAGAAAAAAAAAGAACAAGCAAATCCCAAAACAAGCAGAAAAGAAAGAAATAATTAAAATAAGGGCTGAAATCAATGCAATAGCAACAAAAAAAGGCATAAAAAGAATCAATGAAACAAAAAGCTGTTTTTTTAAAAAATAAATAAGATTGACAGACCCCTGGCAAACCTGACTAAAATGAGGAGAGACAAAACCCAAATCAGTAAAATCAGAAATGCAAAGTGGGAGATAACAACAAACACCATGGAAATCAAGGAAATCATCACAGACTACCTTCAGATCCTATATTCCAAAAAATTTAAAAATCTTGAAGAAACGGACAGATTTCTAGAAACTTACAACCACCCAAAAGTGAACTAAGAGAATATTAATCAACTAAACATATCAATAACACACACAAAAAATTGAAGCTCTCATCAAGACCCTCCCACAAAAGAAAAGTTCAGGACCTGAGGGATTCACTGCTAACTTCTATCAGACATTTAAGGAAAAACTAATAACAACCCTCCTTAAATTGTTCCATGAAAAAGAAAGGAAAGGAACACTGCCTAACTCATTTTATGCAGCCAATATTACTCTCATCCCAAAACCAGACAAGGACACCTCTGAAAAGGAGAATATAGGCAAATTTCCTGAATGAATATCAATGCAAAAATCCTCAATAAAATAATGGCAAACCGAATCCAACAACATATCAGAAATATCATTCACCATGACCAAGTTGGCTTCATCCCAGGGATACAGGGGTGGTTCAACACACCCAAATCTATAATGTGATATAGCACATCTATAGAAGCAAAGACAAAAACAACCTGATCATCTCACTAGATGTAGAAAAAGCCTTTGACAACATCGAACACCACTTCATGATAAAAACTCTAAGAAAACTAAGAATAGAAGGAACGTACCTCAATATTGTAAAGACCATGTATGACAAACCTACAGCCAGCATCATACTTTAGAGTGAAAAACTGAAACCATTCCCCCTAAAATCAGGAATGAGACAGGGGTGCTCATTATCCCCACTCCTATTCAACATAGTACTGGAATTCCTAGCCAGAGCAATTACATAAGAAGAAGAAATAAAACAAATACAAATAGATAAAGAAACTGTCAAAATGTCCTTATTTGCAGATGATATGATCCTATACCTTAAGGACTCAAAACACTCTACCCAAAAACTCTTAGACACCATAAACAGGTGTCATAAACAGGTGGCAGGATACAAAATCAACTTGCAAATATCATTAGCTTTTCTATACACCAACAATGAACAAACTGAGAAGGAATATATGGAAACAATTCCATTCACAAGAGCTTCAAAAAAAAATCAAATACCTAGGAGTAAATTTAACAAAGAATGTGAATGACCTCTACAAGGAGAATCACAAACTCTTAAAGACAGAGATCGAGGAAAACTACAGAAGATGGAAATATCTCCCATGCCCATGGATTGGTAGAATCAACATAGTAAAAATGGATATACTACTGAAAGCAATCTTCATGTTTCATGCAATTCCCATCAAAATCCCAATGATTTTCATCAGAGAGATTGAAAAATCTACCATAAAGGTTATTTGGAAACACAAGAGACCACGAATAGCCAAGGCAATTTTCAGCAAAAAGAGCAATGCTGGAGGTATCATAATACCTGACTTCAAATGATATTACAAAGCAATAGCAATAAAAACAGCGTTGTACTGGCACAAAAACAGACATGAAGACCACTGGAACAGAATAGAGGACCCAGATATGAATCCACACAACTATACCCACCTCATTTTTGACAAAGTTGCCAAAAATATACAGTGGAGAAAAGATAACCTGTAAACACATTTTGCTAGGAAAAGTGGTTACCCATCTGCAAGAAACTGAAACTAGACCCATGTCTATTACCATGTACTACTAACAACTCAAAATGGATGAAGGACCTAAATATCAGACCTGAAACTCTGAAGTTACTACAGGAAGGAGCAGGAAGCACTCTGGAACAAATAGGTATAAGCAAAGACTTCCTCAATAGAACCCCAGCAGCCAAGCAACTAAGAGAAAAGATGAGTAAATGGGACATCAAAAAATTTAAAAGCTTCTGCACAATAAAAGAAATGGTCTTAAAACTGAAGAGACCATTCACAGAGTGGGAGAAAATATTTGCTAGCTATACATCAGACAAGGGACTGAAAACCAGAATATACGGGGAACTTAAGAAAATGAACTCTCCCAAAATCAAAGAACCAATTAAGAGATGGGCAACTGAACTAAACAGAACATTCTCAAAAGAAGAAATTCAAATGGCCAAAAAACACATGAAAAAATATTCACCATCTCCAGCCACAAAGGAAATGCAAATCAAAACCACACTGATTCCACTTCACCCCTGTTAGAATAGCCATCATCAAAAACACTAACAACAACATGTATTTGCAAGGATGTGGGAAAAAAGGAACCCTAGTCCACTGCTGGTGGGAATGCAACCTGGTGCAAACACTCTGGAAAAAAATTTGGAGACTTCTTAAAAATCTAATCATAGACCTGCCATAGGATCCAGCAATTCCACTCCTGGGGATATACCCGAAGGAATGCAACACAGGTTACTCCAAAGGCACCTGCACACCCATGTTTATTGCAGCACTATTTACAATAGTCAAGTTATGGAAACAGCCAAGATTCCCCAATACTGATGAATGGATCAAGAAAATGTGGTATTTATACACAATGGAATTTTACTCAGCATGAAGAATGAATCCTTATCATTTACAGGTAAATGGATGGAACGGGAGTACATAATTCTGAGCAAGGTCAGCCAGGCTTAGAAGACCAAAAATTGTATGTTCTCCCTCATATGTGGACTTTAGGTCTAGGGCAAATGCAGCAATGTGGCTGGACTTGGATCATATGACAAGGAGAGAGCACATTAGGGAGGCATGGGGATAGGTAGAAATCCCAAAACATGAAAGCATTTGATGTCTCCACTGCAGAGGAACTAATACAGAAGCCTTAAAACAGCAGAGGTTATCATGAGAAGGGGATCAGGAGCCAATGTAAAGATCAGTTAGAGTTGAATCAACATGGATTATAGCACCTGGGTACATGAAAGCAATAGTAGGAATCTCTCTGTATGGCTCTCCTTAACACAACTAGCAAAAATGTTTTGTCTTCCTTATTATGCTTAAGTCTTTTCTTCAACAAAATTAGTAATAAGGGCAGAACAGGACTTGCTGGAATTGAGGTGGGGAAGGTGGGAAGGGTGGGGAAGGGGGACAGGGTGAGAAATGACCCAAACAATGTATGCACTTGTGAATAAATGAATAAAAATAAATAAATAAATAAAAATAATAAAATAATAAAATAAATCCTCCTGGTTCAATTTTGGTAGGTCTTGCATCTAGAATTGTATCCATTTCTTCTAGGTTTTCCAGTGTGTTGGAATGTAAGTTTTTGGAGTATTACCTATGAATTGTCTGAATTTCACTAGTACTTATTGTGATAACTCCTTTATCATTTCTAATTTTCTTAATTTGGGTCTTTTCTCACCTTCCTTTGGTGAATCTGGCTAAAGGTATATCAATATTTTTACATTTCAAAGAATCAATTCTGTGTTTCATTGACTCTTTCAATTGTTTTTTTAGTCTGTATGTTTCTTATCTTTAGTATTTCTTTCCATCTACTGTTTTGGGGATGGCTTGTTCTTGTTTTTCTAAAAACTTGACTCTCATCATTAGGTTATTTTTTTCAAATCTCTGTGATTTTTTAACTTTTCTCTTAGCATTGCCTTTACTGTATTTCAAAAGTTCTCATAAATTATATTTTCATTTGAAATTTTTTCATTTCCTCCCTTATTTCTTCAATGACCCATTGATTGTTCAAGTCTGAATTGTTTACTCTCCATGTGTTTAGAAATTTTCTGTAGCTTCTGTTGCCATTGATTTCTAGCTTTATTCCATTGTGCTTTGATAAAATACAGGGAATAATTTCAACCATCTTTTACTTGTTAATGTTTCCTTTATATCTTAAGATACAATCTATTTTAGAGAAATATCTAGGGGTCACTGAGAAAAATGTGTAGTCTGTGGCCTTTGGGAGGAATATTCTGTTACAACCCTGAGATCTACAGTTTTGTTTAATTCTGAAGTTTTCTTGCTGTTTTTTGTCTAGAGAGACATTTATGGGTTCTGTCATTGTTTTTATTTCCTGCAATGCTTGCTTTATGAAATTTAATGCACTGACATTTGGTGCATATACATTTACAATTGGTATCCCCTGGTACTGAATAGCTTCCAGAGGGTCGACATGAAGTAAACTTCTTTGGCTCTTCTGGTTTAAAGTGTGATTTTTTTTGGTCTGAGTATAGCTACTCTTGCTTAGGGCTCCATTTGCTTGGAAATTTATTTTTTTCATCATTTCACTTTAAGCCTATGTTTGGTTTTGCCTGTGAGGAGTGTTTCTGGTAGACAACAAATGGCTATGTCTTATTTTTTAATTCAGTCCTTCAAACTGTGACTTTTGATTGAAGAATTGAAACCATTCACATGAAGAGTTATTATTGAAAGGTATAGTAATTTCTGCCACTCTTTTGTTTTTGTAGTGTTCGATTCTTCCTTTCTACTACTTATTTGCTTCTCTACTTATCTAGTGAGATATATTCTTTCCTGTGTTTTTGTTGTTGCATTTATCTTCTTCTTCTGTTTGTAAGATTCCTTTAAGTATCTTCTGTAGTGTTCGTATAGTGGCCATTAGTTTTGGGTTCTCTTTACAGAAAGTTTCATTTCTCCTTCAAGTATGAATAGTTTTTCTCAGTACAGTAATCTAGGCTGGCAGTTAGTTATAATGTATGGAAATCTACATAGGTGTCCATCAACAAATAAATAGACGTGAATATATGTAAATATATATATATATATATATATACATTTGTATGTATATATATATATGTATATATACTTTGTGTATATATATTCAGTGAATTATTAGTCATTAAAATAAATAAAATTCTGCCATATGAAATAACATATATGAATCTGAAGGACATTTGTGAAGTGAAATAATTCTGGCATAGAAAGAAAAATATTGCCTGATCTTGTGAAGAATTTTAAAAAATTGATAAAATAGAGGTGAAGAGTAGAATAGTTGAGCACACTTTAACTTACATTAAGTGATTTTTCTGTCTATTAAGATGATTATGTATTTCCTTTTCTCTTTATTCTGTAATGTAGTGTGTTATCTTTGTTTGCAATTAATATACCTAATAAAATTATTTCATAGACTAAGTAGCATTTTCTACTTTGTGCCTCAAATGTAAGTTGTCTTTGATGGGTAGACTATGTGGAGAGGAAACAAAAGGTTCAAATAATTCCTACTTGGTCAAGGAGTTAGGACTCTACCATAAGTGATTGTTAGGTGTTTAAAATGATTAATGATATTTTTTGACAAGCAATTGTAGGAAAAATGTGGACATTTCTCTTAATAATATTTTCACTTCTGACTGAAGAAAAATGGTTGTCATGGACATGAACCTAAAGACCTAGATTTCCATTTACTTCAATTTCTGTACAATTTAATGTGTTCAACTAGAGAATACTTTGCTTCTATGGTTATACCTGCTCCTGGTAACCAACTAGTATTATTCTTGTTTTTACTACCTGGTCTTTATGCCTGTACATGGTGCTACATAGGCTTGTAGACCCCTATTAAAGAGAAAACAGCAATTTTGTGGTCCTTTATTTTCATTCTCTCAAGAATACAGGTCATCTGTTATATTAGCATCACTGAGTCCTAGACAACTACATGGAAGACTGCTTTTTAATCAAGAATATCAATTTATAACTTCATTGAGTGAAGTAGTTCCACAATGGATAGCTGAGGTTGGAGAACACAACATTTTACAAGTACTGGTTTGCCTGAATGAATGATTTCTCTAGCATTTTTTCTAGAACAGGCATAAGTCAACTCATAGGAATAAAATAAATGTATGACTATAGATTTGAGATTGAACACTTGCAATTTAATTATGGAACAAAAACAAGAATCATAGGGTGTGAGAATTTTGTTGAAAATACTGTAGTGTAACAGCAATATGTGTTGGACTTGAATCACCTGGTCACCAAGTTGGATTACATTTCCATGCCTCTCCTTCAGATGAGTGTGTACGTGTGACTGAACTGTAAGTTGTAACTAACAATGTGCATTGTTTCCTCAGGATTTCCCATTAAAGTCTTCTCTATGCATGGTACTTTCTTATTTTCTGTTGCCTGCAGAATGAAAAAGACAAGGAATCTCATAAAATCCAAAGTTTTCAGTGTCATAGAAAAGCAGTAAACAAAACTTATGGAATCACACATGAGGAAAACCTCACCTTAAATGAGGAGAGACAACCAACAGACACTAGTACAGAAGTAATGGAGTATTTAGGATTATCTGACAAGAATTTCTGAATAGTTATAGCTGTGCTTCAGCAAGAAATAAATGTATGGTTGATGAAAAGAACTGCTAAGTGTCACCAAATATCTAGAAATCCACCCAAAGAGACAGAAACTATTAGAAATGAACTAAGTAAAACTTTACAATTGAAAAATACAAACATTTAAATTATGCAAAAACTCAATAAATGGGCTCAGGAAATGTTGGGGAAAGAAGAAAGAGCAAATGGACAACTTGATGCCAAAACAAAATGAACTACTTAACCTGAGCAACAGAAGTGAATATAGACTGAAAACAAAAGGATCAGTGCTCCTGGCTATGTAGGGTGTAGTGAAAGTCATTGGCTTTGTACCAATGGATTTTTGAAAGGAGAGACAAAATATAGCAAGGATAAAATCATGCAAAAGTAATAACTAAAACTTCTCAAATTTGAAAAAAAAACAAAAACAAAAAATAAAGCTATCCATTCAAGAAGCTGAAGAAACTCCAACAGTATAAAACTAAGAAATTCAAGTTATAGCTCATCATAGTCAGACTGAAAACAGAGGAAATATGAAATCTTGAAATAAGTGAGAGAAATGACAATTTACTTACTTACAGGGAAACATATATGTTGAAAGACAACATATATGCTACCAGAAAGTGGGAAACCAAGTCTCAGATGGCTCAATGGGAGATCAACACTTGCCTGACCTGTGGAAGGCCCTGGTTTTATCCCAAACACTCAAAAAATTTTAAAAAGAAAGAATGAAATGAAATGACTTAGTATTTTTTAAAGATTTAAAGAAAAGAACTTACAGCTCTGAATCATACACCCAAGAAAAATGTCTTTCAAAAATAAAGAAATAAAAATATTCTTCTATGGAGAAAATCTAATGAAATTTTTCACCTATAGAGCTGTCCTAAGAGAAAAGGCAAATAAAATTCTCTCAATAGAAAGAAAATGATAAAAGGGACTCATAGAACATCAGGAAGAAACAAAAATAGGAAGAATAAAACTTGGGGTACATACAGTGCACATGTAGTGTATTTTCTTTCCTTCTCATGCCTTCTAAACTCATAAGACACAAGCTTAACATTTGTGTACTTAAGTGTGTGATCATCTCTTATATCACTACCATTTTATAAAAGGATTATCTACAAAAACTAAAAAATGGGCAAAAGGCATGAATTGATGGGTTTCTGAAATGACAGAATGATAGAAATGCACTTAAGTGTACAGAAAGATGCGTAAATCTACTCCTCCCCTTTTTGAGGTACTGGGTGTTGGTGTTGAACCCAGGTCCTTGAGCATGTGCTCTGCCATTTGAGCCACACCTCCATCTCCTTTTCTGTTTTCTATTTTGTTTTTGAGATAGGTTCTCACTAACTTTGCCCAGGGTGGCCTCAAACTCAAGATTCTCCTTCTTCAGTCTCCTGATTAGCTGGAATTACTGGTGTGTACCACAATGCCCAGCTTCAACTTTACTCTTGCTAAAAGAAAGACAAATAATACATTCAAGCACTGTAATTTCTTGCAGATAAGATTGTTAAAATTGCACAAGCCCACCATTTCCCTATATTGGTAAGCAGTTACTTATAAGGCTCTCCTGCATGTGCTACTGGTGGAAGTAATGTTCCCCTGTGTGGAGAGCATTTACAATATCTAGCAAAATGACCTGCACATTTACCCTATAATACAAGAATTTATTCCACCTCTCAGAATTTAACCTGAAATACCTTTTCAAGTACAAAACATTATATGTGCCATGTTATTAATTTTATCATTGATTGTGATTAAAACAATTGAAAAGTCTAAATATCAAAGAGAATATTTGAATAAACTAAATTTATCTACATAGTAGAGCATAGTAGAGCTATGAAAAGAACATGTATGTTAATAAAGTGACAATCACAATTTCCTGGATGAAGGAAAAAAATTAACATGAGTAAAATGTGCCCATTTGTTCCAACATGATAGAGGCACTGTGTGGATACATACAGCACACAGGCGTAACACACATATTGATCTAACCACCAGTTTGTGATTCCAGATTCTAGAATTTTTCTTGGCCCAAGAAATTCACTTCTATTGCCTAATTGCACTTCAACCAACAGTCTTTAACTTTTGGGTGGCATTATTGGGACTCCCATAAAATTTCTGTACTGTTTTTTTTTGGAAAACTCTACAATTAAAATATTTGGACATCTAATAAAACACACATGAAACCTCCAATAGAATTCACAAGATTCAAAAACTTCAGACCACTGAAATTTCTGATTTACCTTCTAAAAATTAACAATTCTAATTGTCATCTAAATTCACTTTCAAAATATAATAATTTATTAGAGAATTATTCCCATATAGCCACTTTAAGATATTGAAGTTCATGTACATTATAGTCCCCAATGATGGACAAATCTGACTTGCTAACAGTTGTAGATATGTTACCTTATATGGTGAAAGGAATTGTGTCAATTTGCTAAATTAAAGAGCTTGAGATGGGAGATTTTTCTAGGTCATTGTGTAGTCCAAGTATAACCATAATGACTCCTCTAATAGGAAGGGAAATACTCTGAGAATTATGGGTGCAGAACTCAGAGTGATGTGAGCATGGGATACAGGAGGTCGCCACAAGTCAGAGAAGGTGAAGAGAGATTCTCTCTTGAGTGTCCAGAGGAATGCAGTTCTGCCATGCGTCCCCTCAGTGTTAGTCCATGGAATGTCTTTGGACTTTACCTTCCAGACATGTAAGATAATAAGTTTAAATGAAATTTATGACAAATTTTTATGACAGCAAAGGAAACTACATAAATGCAAGGAAGAAATTCACAGAATGCCATGCAAGGTTCTTAGTGATGGCACCTTTCTCCTCCTTGTTTCCCATCACATTCTGTCATATCCCTTGGTTCCCATTGATGCAGTCGCTCCAGTTCCCTGAGTACCCACTTTCTCCTTATGCCCCAAGTTCCTCTCAGTGCTGCATCTACCTGGAATCACACCCACCCAAACCACATCCTCATCAATTCACATATAAGACATCAATTCAGGCACCACCACCTCATTTAAGAAATCCATCCTCATTAGTTATTTTCCTTTCTACCTTCCCTCTATTCAATTTCACCCAGTACTTACAAAATAGTATTATCATACTTGATTTAATTACTACCTTATAATAAGAAGGGTTTGATAGCTGGATGTGGTGGTGCACACTTGTAATCTTAACACTCAAGAGGTTGAGACAGTAACTTCAAAAGGTTTAGTCATAGCATGACTCTGTCTCAAAACGAAAGCAAAAAAGATGGGTGAGAACCAGGCAAAGACACCTCCAAAAAGGAGAACTATAGGCCAATCTCCTTAATGAACATTGATGCAAAAATCCTCAATAAAATAATGGCAAACCGAATTCAGCAACACATCAAAAAGATTATTCACCACGACCAAGTAGGCTTCATCCCAGGGATGCAGGGGTTGTTCAACATATGAAAATCAATAAACGTAATAAACCACATTAACAGAAGCAAAGACAAAAACCACTTGATCATCGCAATAGATGCAGAAAAAGCCTTTGATAAGATCCAACATCATTTCATGATAAAAGCTCTAAGAAAACTAGGAATAGAAGGAAAGTTCCTCAACATTATAAAAGCTATATATGACAAACCTACAGCCAGCATTACACTTAATGGAGAAAAACTAAAACCATTCCCTCTAAAATCAGGAACCAGACAAGGATGCCCACTATCTCCACTCCTATTCTACATAGTACTGGAATTCCTAGCTAGAGCAATTAGGCAAGAAGAAGGAATAAAAGGAATACAAATAGGTAAAGAAACTGTCAAAATATCCCTATTTGCAGATAACATGATCCTATACCTTAAAGACCCAAAAATCTCTACTCAGAAGCTTCTAGACATCATCAATAGCTATAGCAAGATAGCAGGATATAAAATCAACATAGAAAAATCACTAGCATTTCTATACACTAACAATGAACAAACTGAAAAAGAATGTATGAAAACAATTCAATTTACAATAGCCTCAAAAAAATCAAATACCTAGGTGTAAACCTAACAAAAGATGTGAAAGACCTCTACAAGGAAAACTATACACTTCTGAAGAAAGAGATTGAGGAAGACTATAGAAAGTGGAGAGATCTCCCATGCTCATGCATTGGTAGAATCAACATAGTAAAAATGTCGATACTCCCCAAAGTAATCTACATGTTTAAAGCAATTCCCATCAAAATTCCAATGACATTCATTAAAGAGATGGAAAAATCTACTGTTAAATTTATATGGAAACACAAGAGGCCACGAATAGCCAAGGCAATACTCAGTCAAAAGAACAATGCAGGAGGTATCACAATACCTGACTTCAAACTATATTACAAAGCAATAACAATAAAAACAGCATGGTATTGGCACAAAAACAGACATGAAGACCAGTGGAACAGAAGAGAGGACCCAGATATGAAGCCACACAACTATAAGCAACTTATCTTTGACAAAGGAGCTAAAAATATATGATGGAGAAATAGCAGCCTCTTCAACAAAAACTGCTGGGAAAACTGGTTAGCAGTCTGCAAAAAACTGAAACTAGATCCATGTATATCACCCTATACCAAGATTAACTCAAAATGGATCAAGGATCTTAATATCAGTCCCCAAACTCTTAAGTTGATACAAGAAAGAGTAGGAAATACTCTGGAGTTAGTAGGTATAGGTAAGAACTTTCTCAATGAAACCCCAGCAGCACAGCAACTAAGAGATAGCATAGATAAATGGGACCTCATAAAACTAAAAAGCTTCTGTTCATCAAAAGAAATGGTCTCTAAACTGAAGAGAACACCCACAGAGTGGGAGAAAATATTTGCCAACTATACATCAGACAAAGGACTGATAACCAGAATATACAGGGAACTTAAAAAACTAAATTCTCCCAAAACTAATGAACCAATAAAGAAATGGGCAGGTGAACTAAACAGAACTTTCTCAAAAGAAGAAATTCAAATGGCCAGAAAACACATGAAAAAATGCTCACCATCTCTAGCAATAAAGGAAATGCAAATTAAAACCACGCTAAAATTCCACCTCACCCCTGTTAGAATAGCCATCATCAGCAACACCACCAACAACAGGTGTTGGCGAGGATGCGGGGAAAAAGGAACCCTCTTACACTGTTGGTGGGAATGTAGACTACTACAACCACTCTGGAAAAAAATTTGGAGGCTACTTAAAAAGCTGGACATCGATCTACCATTTGATCCAGCAATACCACTCTTGGGGATATACCCAAAAGACTGTGACACAGGTTACTCCAGAGGCAACTGCACGTCCATGTTTATTGCGGCACTATTCACAATAGCCAAGTTATGGAAACAGCCAAGATGCCCCAGCACTGATGAATGGATTAAGAAAATGTGGTATCTATACACAATGGAATTCTATGCAGCCATGAAGAAGAACGAAATGTTATCATTCGCTGGTAAATGGATGGAATTGGAGAACATCATTCTGAGTGAGGTTAGCCTGGCTCAAAAAACCAAAAATCGTATGTTCTCTCTCATATGTGGACATTAGATCAAGGGCAAACACAACAAGGGGATTGGACTATGAGCACATGATAAAAGCAAGAGCACACAAGGGAGCGGTGAGGATAGGTAAGACACCTAAAAATTTTGCTAGCATTTGTTGCCCTTAATGCAGAGAAACTAAAGCAGATACCTTAAAGCAACTGAGGCCAATAGGAAAAGGGGAACAGGTACTAAAGGTTAGATCAAAAAGAATTAACCTAGAAGGTAACACCCACGCACAGGAAATCAATGTGAGTCAATGCCCTGTATAGCTATCCTTATCTCAACCAGCAAAAACACTTGTTCCTTCCCATTATTGCTTATACTCTCTCTACAACAAAATTAGAAATAAGGGCAAAATAGTTTCTGCTGTGTATTGAGGGGGTGGAGGGGAGAAGGAGGGGGTGGAGTGTGTTGTAACAGAGGGGGTGGGGGCAGGGGGGAGAAATGACCTATGCATTGTATGCACATATGAATAATAAAACAATAAAAAATAGAAAACAGCTCTGTCCATCAAAATGGACAGAAAAATATATTTAAAAGGCAAAAAAAAACATAAATCACTGTATTGTACTGGCTCTCAGAACAATTAAAATAACAGTAGAATGTGAACTCTTTGAGGACAGGAACGTAGATAATTTAAAACTCAAGCTTACAACACAGCTGTATCTGGTAGTTATTTAACAAATTATTGTTCCTCCAGTGTTTGAAGACAAGCTACACATTTACTTCAGGCCTGAAGGAATTATTTCACACAACACCAAATACTTTAGGGAAGAAAGAATTCCCTGATATTGTCAAGAGGTAAAGCACAAATTACTACAGGACTCTTCTTTGGAAAGGAAGCCCTCTGTGAGCATCTGCTTTGACTTGGCTGCTTAATCTTTTCCTCTCATGAGAAGAGAAAGTAATTACAATCTTCTGCTCTTAATTGCCAACCTTTCACTCAGTCCATCTCGTCTGGCTTCTGTACTTACCATGAGAATAACAGGATTTGCTCAGAGAATTGCATTAGGACCCAGAGCTGCTGTTTCATTTCTTCATAAGTTACCAAACACCACTTCACCATGCAGCTTCTAACAGCAAGGTTAACCATCTACCTCTGCCAGTAGCTTGTCTTTCTGCATCCCTCTTCTTTGGAATATGATTAAAATGAAGAATTGTAGCAAAGCTCCTCAGGTTTTAATTTTTCTTTCTCTTTGTTTTTAGTGCTTGATGGAAGAAAATTTGGGCTTCACCCCTAAATCTGGGTATTTGACAGTGACCTCAAACTTAATATGTTCAGTTTCAAATTTAGTATCCTCCTCTCTACACCTGCCTCTTCATCTTCTACCATCCCCACCCACTTCATCACCACCCTCCTCACAGTGTGGCCTCCACAGAGCTCCTGAGTCTGGCATGTCGCTGCTTCCGACTCTTCTTCATTCTGCTTCAGTCACAGTTGTCTGATGCTGTCCTAAACACAGCATACTCCTTTTGAACAGAGGTGAATATCCAGCAGGCAGAACTATGCCTGGGCACAGGCAAATTTGTATGCATTTAAAGACGTGGGCATGATTGTGTTGTAAAACATCTGACCTAGAGAGATTGGCATACAGGTGTTCCAGTGCAGAGTCTGTAGACATTGTCATTCTCATTCCATTCCTGGAATCCTCTTCCCTCCTTCATGAATCTGGACAACTCATTCTTCATTACTCTAGAAAATGGTACCCCTGTAACACCTTGCCTGTTCCCCAAGGCAATTCTTGCTCCTCTCTGACCCAGCATATTATGTCTTCTCAGCAGCAGTGACTTGCTGATATCAGGATTCCATGACCTGCATCTCTGTGTGCTTCCTGCCCAGGCTGACACAGGCCATGCATCATCAGAAGATGATGAACATGAACAAGGAGATGTTTAAGGTGTTCATACATTCCTTAACTTAAAAAGAAAACAAACGCCTAGCTTACAATTATTCCAGCAGTAAGGAAAGCTTGATTTTATTAATCAAATGGACTTTCAGCTTAGAGAGTGACTGCACCTGCTTCTTATACCCAGAACTTTTCAAAATTGATTTTAATTTTTCTCCCCTGGTACTGGTGGTGGAACCCACAGTCTCATGCATGCTATGCAAATGCCCCACCACTCCCAACCCTGGAAGTTTAAAATTTGCTAAGAGCAAATCAATGGCATTTTGCTTACATGGGATCACTTTTAAATATAATCTTACCTGAAATTCATGTTAGTCCCTCTTGCTTAGTATCCAATTACTATGCCTCTTATTCCTTTACTCACTTACCCATTCCTGAAAACATATTTACTAAATATCTCTCATGGTCTGGATGTTGTGACATGCACTGAGGATATTTTTTTTGAATCATTAAATATCATCTAACTCTCTCACCCACCATTTTTTTCTTTTATTATTCATATGTGCATACAAGGCTTGGTTCATTTCTCCCCTCAGCCCCCACCCCCTCCCTTGCCACCCACTCTGCCCCCTCCCTCTCCCCCCCAATACCCAGCAGGAACTATTTTGCCCTTATTTCTAATTTTGTTGTAGAGAGTATAAGCAATAATAGGAAGGAACAAGGGTTTTTGCTGGTTGAGATAAGGATAGCTATACAGGGCATTGACTCACATTGATTTCCTGTGCGTGGGTGTTACCTTCTAGGTTAATTGTTTTTGATCTAACCTTTTCTCTAGTACCTGTTCCCCTTTTCTTATTGGCCTCAGTTGCTTTTAAGGTATCTGCTTTAGTTTCTCTGCATTAAGGGCCACAAATGCTAGCAAAATTTTTAGGTGTCTTACCTATCCTCATATCTCCCTTGTGTGCTCTCGCTTTTATCATGTGATCAAAGTTCAATCCCCTTGTTGTGTTTGCCCTTGATCTAATGTCCACATATGAGGGAGAAGATATGATTTTTGGTCTTTTGGGCCAGCCTAACCTCACTCAAATGATGGTCTCCAATTCCATCTATTTACCAGCAAATGATAACATTTTGTTCTTCTTCATGGCTGCATAAAATTCCATTGTACATAGATACCACATTTTCTTGATTCACTCGTCAGTGGTGGGGCATCTTGGCTGCTTCCATAACTTGGCTACTGTGAATAGTGCTGCAATAAACATGGGTGTTTAGGTGCCTCTATAGTAACCTATGTCACAGTCTTTTGGGTATATCCCCAGGACAGGAATTGCTGGATCAAATGGTAGATCAATGTTTATCTTTTTAAGTAGCCTCCAACTAGTTTATCTTTTTAAGATCCAATGTTTATCTTTTTAAGTAGCCTCCAACTAGTACAGAGTGGTTGTACTAGAGGGTTCCTTTTTCCCCCATTTATCTATGCTGTGCTGCTGGGGTTACGTTGAGAAAGTTTTTACCTATACCTACTAACTCCAGAGTATTTCCTACTCTTTCCTGTATTAACTTTAGAGTTTGTGGTCTGATATTAAGATCCTTGATCCATTTTGAGTTAATGTTGGTATAGGGTGATATATATGGATCTAGTTTCAGTTTTTTGCATGCTGCTAGCCAGTTTTCCCAGCAGTTTTTGTTGAAGAGGCTGCTACTTATCCATTGTATATTTTTAGCGCCTTCATGAAAGACAACTTGGTTATAGTTGTGTGGCTTCAAATCTGGGTCCTCTATTCTGTTCCACTGGTCTTCATATCTGTTTTTGTGCCAGTACCATGTGGTTTTTATTGTTATTGCTTTGAAATATAGTTTGAAGTCAGGTATCATGATACATCCAGCATTGTTCTTTTGACTGAGTATTGCCTTGGCTATTCGTGGCCTCTTGTGTTTCCATATAAATTTAGTGGTAGATTTATCAATGCCTTTAATGAATGTCATTGGAACTTTGATGGGAATTGCATTAAACATGGAGATTACTTTTGGGAGTAAGGACCTTTTTACTATGTTGATTATACCAATCCATGAACATGGGAGATCTCTCCACTTTCTATAGTCTTCCTCAATCTCTTTCTTCAGAAGTGTATAGTTTTCCTTGTAGAGGTCATTCACATCCTTTGTTAGGTTTAGACCTAGGTATTTGATTTTTTTTGAGGCTATTGTAAATAGAATTGTTTTCATACATTCTTTTTCAGTTTGCTGATTGTTAGTGTATAGAAATTCTAATGATTCTTCTATGCTGATTTTATATCCTCCTACCTTGCTGTAGCTATTGATGATGTCTAGAAGCTTCTGAGTAGAGTTTTTTGGGTCTTTAAGGTATAGGATCATGTCATCTGCAAATAGGGATATTTTGACAGTTTCTTTACCTATTTGTATTCCTTTTATTCCTTCTTCTTGCCTAATTGCTCTAGCTAGGAATTCCAGTACTATGTTGAATAAGATTGGAGATAGTGGGCATCCTTGTCTGGTTCCTGATTTTAGAGGGAATAGTTTCAGTTTTTCTCCATTAAGTATAAGACTGGCTGTAGGTTTGTCATATATAGCTTTTATAATGTTGTGGTACTTTCCTTCTATTCCTAGTTTTCTTAGAGCTTTTATCATGAAATGATGTTGGATCTTATCAAAGACTTTTTCTGCATCTATTAAGATGATCAAGTGCTTTTTGTCTTTGCTTCTTTTAATGTGGTTTATTACGTTTATTGATTTCATATGTTGAACCACCCCTTCATTCCTAGGATGAAGCCTACTTGGTGGTGGTTAATGATCTTTTTGATGTTGTTGAATTTGTTTTGCCATTATTTTATTGAGGATTTTTGCATCAATGCTCATTAAGGAGATTGGCCTATAGTTCTCCTTTTTGGAGGTGTCTTTGCCTGGTTTTGGGATAAGTGTAATACTGGCTTCATAAAATGTGTTAGGCAGTTTTTCTTCCCTTTCTATTTCTTGAAACAGTTTAAGGAGGGTAGGTATCAGTTCTTCTTTAAAGGTATGATAGAATTCAGCAGAGAATCCATCAGGTGCTGGACTTTTCTTTTTGGTGAGACTCTTGATTGCTGCCTCAATTTCATTTTGTGTTATGGATCTATGCAGGTGATTAATTTCCTCTTGGTTCATTTTTCGATGACCATATGTGTCTAGAAATCTAGATTTCAAAATTTATTTGAATATAGATTTCAAATTTATTTGAATATAGGTTCTCAAAGTAGTCTCTGATGATTTCCTGATATTCCATGGTGTTTATTGTTTTCTCCCCTCTTGCATTCCTGATTCTACTAATTTGGGTTTTTCTCTCCTCATTTTAGTCAGGTTTGACAGGGGTCTGTTGATCTTGTTTATTTTTTCAAAGAACCAACTTTTTGTTACATTAATTCTTTGTATGTTTTTTCTTTGGCTTCTATTTCGTTGATTTCAGCTCTTATTTTTATTATTTCCTTCCTATTTGTTTTGGGATTTGCTTGTTCTTGTTTTTCTAGGAGTTTGAGATATATCATTAGGTCATTGATTTGGGATCTTTCTGTCTTTTTAATATATGCACTCATGGCTATAAACTTTCCTCTCAGGACTGCCTTTGCTGTGTCCCATAGGTTGCAGTGGTTTTGTTTTCAATTTCATTGACTTCCAGGAACTTTTTAATTTCTTCTTTTGTTTCATTGATGATCCATGTTTCATTCAGTAATGAGTTATTTAGTTTCCAGCTCTTTGCATGTTTTTTGTCTTTACTTTTGTTGTTGAGTTCTACTCTTACTGCATTGTGATCAGATAGCATGAATGGTACAATTTCTATTTTCTTATATTTGCTGAGGCTTGTTTTGTGTCCTAGGATATGATCTATTTTGGAGAACGTTCCATGGGCTGCTGAGAAGAACATATATTGTGTAGAAGTTGGATGAAATATTCTGTAGGCATCAAGTAGGTCCATTTGATCTATTTTATATTTTAGATCTTGGATTTCTTTATTGATTTTTTGTTTGGATGACCTACCTATCGATGATAATGGGGTGTTGAAGTCTCCCACAACCACTGTGTTGGCATTTATATATGCTTTTAGGTCTTTCAGGGTATGTTTGATGAAATTGTGTGCGTAGACATTGGGTGCATACAGGTTGTTGATTATTATTTCCTTTTGGTCTATTTCCCCTTTTATTAGTATGGAATGTCTTTATCTCATTTGATCAATGTAGGTTTGAAGTCAACTTTGTCAGAGATAAGTATTGCTACTCCTGCCTGTATTCAGGGGCCATTGGCTTGGTAAATCTTCTTCCAGCCATTCATCCTAAGCCTATGCTTATTTCTGTCAGTGAGATGGGTCTCCTGTAAGCAACAAATTGTTGGATCTTCCTTCTTAATCCATTTTGTCAAGCGGTGCCTTTTGAGGGGTGAATTAAGTCTGTTAACATTAAGTGTTAGTACTGATAGGTATGTGGTGATTCCTGTCATTTAGTTATCTTAGTTGTTTGAAGGTTTGATTGTGTGTAACTAAGTTGAGGTTACTCTCTACTCTCTTGCTTTTTCTTTTCCTGTGGTTTGATGCTGCCTGTCTTTCATAGTTAAGTTGGGTTTCACTTTCTGTGTGCAGAATCCCTTGAAGAATCTTTTGTAGTAGTGGCTTTGTGGTCACATATTGTTTTAGTTTCTGCTTATCATGGAAGACTTATTGCTCCATCTATTTTTAATGATAGTTTTGCTGGGTAAATTATCCTGTGGTTGAAGTTATTTTCATTCATTGCCCGGAAGATCTCACCCCATGGTCTTCTAGCTTTTAATGTTTCTGTTGAGACGTCTGCTGTGATTTTGATGGGTTTACCTTTGTATGTTATTTGTTTTTTCTCTATTACAGCCTTCAATATTCTTTCCCTAGTTTCTGAACATGTTGTTTTAATAATGATATGTCTTGGGGTAGTTCTATTTTGATCTGGGTCTTTGGTGTCCTGGAGGTCTCTTGCATCTGTATGGAAATATCTTTCTCTAGATTTGTGAAATTTTCTGTTATTATTTTGTTGAATATATTATGCACTCCCTTTGCTTGTACCTCTTATTCTTCGATGCCCATAATTCTCATGTTTGGTATTTTGATGGAGTAGGTGAGTTCTTGCATTTTCTTTTCACAGGTCTTGAGTTGTTTAATAGATCTTTGGATTTCCTTTAATTATCATTTCATCTTCAAGTTCTGAGATTCTGACTTCTGTTTGTTCTATTCTACTGCATTGGCCTTCCATTTTGTTTTGCAATTCTGTTTTGTTCTTTTTTCTGAGGTTTTCCATATCTTGGGTGGTCTATTTTTGTCCTGAGTTCATTTATCTCTTTATTAATCATGTTCTCTGTTTCACTTTGTGTTTATGCCGTGCTTCTATGGTTTCCTTTATTTCTTCTTTTGCTTTTTCCAATTCTCTATTTTTGTTGTCTTGGAATTTCTTGAGTGTCTCCTGTACATTTTGGTTGACCACATCCAGTATCATCTTTATAAAATTCTCATTGAATACCTGTAGTATGTCTTCTTTAAAATTTTTCTTGTGAGCTTCATTGGGTTCTTTGGCATAGTTTATCTTCATTTTGTTGGAGTCTGGATCTGAGTATTGTTTTCTTCATTTTCTTCTGGTTCCTGTACTAATTTTTTGCTGTAAGGAAACTGATTTCCCTGTTTTTTTCTGTTTTCCTATCATTCCCTTGGTGTTGTTGCTGTCCCTGTACTATGTGCAATTAAGTATTTTCTGGCTTGTAATAATAGCACTAGTGATATTTTAAAGGTGAGAGGGGATGGAAAGCAAAGAATTTAAAGGAAAAAGGAAAAACAAATAATCAAGTAGAAAGAAAAAAACAAAACAAAGAAACAAACAAAAAATGTTTCAAAGATATAAACAGGGAAAGACAGTGACAAATTAATCATAAGCTGAAAAGGCATTACAGAGACAGAGAGAGGATTGAAAATAAAAAATAAAAATAATAAAGATAAGAATAAAAATAAAAAATAAGTAAATGAAAGACAAAATAATAAATAAAATAAAATAAAACAAAATGAAAAATAGAAAATAAAAAAGAAAACCTCTAAGTTCAAATGCAATGAAGTTTTAGTCTTAATAATTTTGGTGTCCATCTAACCTCCAATCCTGGAAATGGTGCCTCAGATGTTGTTCTGTAGTTGTCTCATCAAAGGGGATGCATAAAGTAGAACAAGACTGCACAAAAACAAAACAAAAACAAAAACAAACCCCACAAAATGTCCCAAGTTCAAAGGCAATATAGTTTCAGTAAGTTTTTCAGCATGCAGGTGTAGTTCAGTTGCTTTCTCATCAAAGGTAGGGTGAGAAAAAAGAAAAGTCTGGAGATAGGTCTGTGAATGGCTATCTACGGCTATGGCTTGCCTGCCCGCTGCTATCAGCCTGATGCTGCTGAAGGTGTTATTTATGCAGATCTCTGGGGTGAGCCTAACACTCACCTCACTCTGCAGGCTTCATTTACTCAGAGTTCTCCTGTGCACAATCCTCTGCTACAAGCTTTCCCCTTTCCAAGCACACTGGGAGAGGTGACACTGCACCCACTTTCTCTGGCCTGTGTGTTTGTTTACAGCTCACATGGGAAGTGGGTCTTCACCCCTCTCCTGTTGATTTTTCCTCCCTCCACCACTCTCACAAGCTTTCCCACTTCTGGTTGCTGGGCGCACGACCCTGCTCCCACCGGAGCCTCTCTGGCCAGGCCTGGCCTGTTTATTTACAGTTCCAGGAAGGATTCCCCTCCAGCTGGGGATGTGGAGGAGTCAAAGGCTTGTCTCTTCTTGGTGGTTTTGCCTGCAAGGTGTGTCTCCAGCATCTCTCCAAGATTTCACTGTAGGTGGCATGCTTTCTGCTTCCTCCCTCTAGCCTCCATCTTTGAATCTCTCTTAATAATTACTTTATTTTGTTTTATATTTCTCTTTTTACTCTGCAGGCAGAGTTTGGACCACAGGTTTTTGCTATCAGAAAAAAAAAAAAAAACTTAATCTTTGTCATCTGGTGCTTTTACAAAGTGACTTCAGACCTGCAGGTTAGTTGTTATGAATCAGTTATGTGATGGTATTGAGGATGGGTCTTCTACACCTAGGGACAAGAGTGATGAAATCCATCTATTAGGAGTGATCCTGACCTTTTGGAAGATTAGAAATAACAAAGTGTGGCCAGATGGAAGTGCAAAGTACATGTGGCAGGTGTTGAGATTGAGCTACAATGCAGATAAGAGAGGTGGATAGTATGATACATTGCTTGTGAAAATAGCTTAAATCATCCCTCTCTGCACCAAGGCTGCTTTGCAATGTGACTTATCAACACTTCTTATAAAGAAGTGCAGTCTATTTCTTATCCCTTGGATTGGGTCTGTTTTTTCTACTTTGGACAAGAATACAGAGTAAACATGTTTGTAGCATCTCCAAACTCATATTTGTGCAGCTCTACTCTCCCTGGTTGGATACCAAGAGAACAAGTCTGATTTTTATGCTACATGATGGAGTCCCTGTGGAGGAAATCTGGATGGCTCCTTTGTTTCACTCAATGGACTTTGGGTGAAAACAATGTGTCAGTCTTGCCTCCCTTATAACAA
Source organism: Castor canadensis (assembly GCF_047511655.1). NCBI lineage: Eukaryota > Metazoa > Chordata > Mammalia > Rodentia > Castoridae > Castor > Castor canadensis. The sequence continues at coordinate 97,763,656 of NC_133388.1, read as the reverse complement.
GATACCACTCTGTCTAGGTATGTATGGTGAGGAAGGCTGTGCCTGTTTAGACAGTAAGCAGAGGGAAACTCAATGTACTTCCTTATCACTTTTCCTGTGAATCTAAAACTGATGGTTCAAGGCTGGTGGAGTGGCTCATATGGTAGAGTAACTGTGAGAAAGCATGAGGCCCTGAATTCAAACCACGATGGTGCCAAAAAAAATAAATGAATAAAGCCATGAAAGCAGTTTTAAAAAATAAAGTCTACATCACATGTGGTTAAGTCTGTCTTATATTAAATAAGTATCAATATGACACATCATTAACTATTTTCTCCTACTTTAATAATATTTGTAAAGTTCATAAAATTAGAAGGCTTAAACAAATACTAAAATTATGATTTGTATTTTAAAAAGATAATGTCAAGTTCCTTTTTATATGAAAGAACCTATAAAATTCCGTTTTTATTTCATTGAGTCTCCCTTGAAAGAAGAAAATGTAAACTGAATTCCAATGGTGTGATGGAGCTCAGTTACCTAATCTACCAAATGTGCAGTAAGTGTACCAATAAGGAAAATTTATTGTGGTTTTCAGGTGTTCGTATTGTATTTTCTTACTACACTTATTGAATTTTCTCAAATGGTTTTTAGTTAAGGGATGAAATAACACTAAACTGCAAGATCTGTAAATATCTTTTTGAAATTTCTTGTGTAATTAAAGATTAATTTGAAGAAACATAATATTTAACCCATTGAGTATTCCCTTTTGTCACTAGAAACTCTATCTCCATAAACACACCAAGGCATTATTTATCACTCTCATTGTAGGTTCATAATTATTTTATAAATAATCTGAAAGTTTATTTTCTAGTGTGTTATAATTTTATGTTGATATTCTAATCAGAAATGTGTGTGTCCATCATTATTTTTCTTTTAATATTGTAAAATAATTTTATAAAACACAGAGAATATTATAAAATATGTGATCACAAATTATTATGAGTATTAATATTTTGTATTTTTTGTCTTCTGATGAAATAGAATAGTATTATATTGCTTTGTTCTCTTTGTGTTCTTATTCCTCAATTCAATTCTCCTTCATCATAAGAAGTGGTCACTTTTCTGTTGTTGTTTTGTGGGACTGGGGTTTGAATGCAGAGCTTTGTGCTTTCAAAGCAGGTGCATTAAGAAGTAGTCACTTTTTTGAGGTTGAACAAATCTACAAGCAATTTGAGTTTTTCTTGGTAGAATAAGTAATCTCTATATGTAATAATAAGAAATTTCTTTCCTTCTTTCCATTGTTGTAAGTGAGGAAATATAAGTCATTTTGAGAACAAGAGAGAGAGAGAAAGATGCAGAATAAAAACATCCTTTCCTGAGCTTTAGAGCCTTACTAATAGGAGGAAGATTTCCATATGGACATCTTTTCTGGAACTAAATCTACCAGAGGGAACAATTTTTCAGAATCAAAAATCAAGTGGTTGGTTAGCCTTTAGAACTGGACACTCCAATGGACTTACAAACTTCCCAACCACCATGACACCTGTGAGTTCCCAATATCTGGACCTGCCTCAATCCTGCATATCCCCCAGAGATGCTAAGCAGCAGGTTTCTTCTCCATGTTAGAGAAACCCAAGTTCACTTTGCTTATGTGGAACACTGGGTGAAAAGAAGCTGTGTTTCTCAGTTTGAAGATCTCTACTGCACCTGAATAAAACTTGTCTTATTTGTCTTTGCTTTGCTTTTTTCTTTTTCCTTGTTTCTGATTTCAGGATTATACAACCTATTACTGGAAAAGTGGTCCTGAAAATAACTTCAGTTCTTGCATCCCACAGGAGAATTCAAGCAAGATGCAAAGATTTAGTAAAAGTAATAGTAAATTTTATTAGGAGAGGAATACACTTTCAACAGACTAAAAGCAGGTTGTCTCTAGAGTGAGAATAATGGAGTGGAGAGGAAGGTAGAGAAAGGGAGAGAGATGTGATTTCTGCTCCCCATGCAGAAAATTGGAACAGAAACTCAGAATGGTGGTCCCCATCTCCTAGTCTTATACTGGTGAGGTGGAGGAATACACTTGGTGAAAGATCATGGGCCTGGGTGCCCAGGATGGTTGTTAAAATAGGAAAGCATCATTCTACCAAATCACAACCACTCCCCATAGATCACAGAAACAATAAATATTCTTTAGAACCTCCCTTTAACTACTCTCTACCTATTCAGGGAACCTTACAGCTTAGTAACATCTCAAAGTGAAAAGCAGAAGCAGGTAGTTCCCCTTTGTCTCCCTTTTTCTGTAACTTAGTATTTTAAAAGAGATTGCAGGGGACTAGTTGCTCTGGCAACTACTTCCAATGTCAGAGTCTGGCCTTTTAAATATTTACTAAAATAATATAATTACCCTCTCTCCTCTTGTGGCCACCACTTATATCTAACTGCTAACAATCACAGCCCATATTTCATTTCCTAGCTTTTTTGCACTCCCTGGTTTGTATAATTATGATCATATTAAAGAGTTAGCCTTATGACCATTGGTCTTTTTGTTGACTTTAAAGAAAACCAGTCATTTTTATAACCTATGGTGGCACTGTCATTTCATTGTTATATATAGTTATTTTAATATGATGCCCTTAACATTTTGTAATTTAATTAAGCAAGCTCAGAGTTATCTCTGAGTCATGTATCTATTAGACTTCACTTTCAGGTGGTTTCTATTTCCAGGGGAGAGACCAGGAATAAATCTGCCATCCAGTCACTCTCTGGGAGAGTTTCATGGATATAAAGAAGATCCCAAAGGACTGACCATTCAGTTCTTCACAAATTTTATAACAAAATTTCTTACTTCTTCTTTGTTCTCCTAAAAATCCTTTTCTCTTTCCTAAGGAAACATATTTGTACTTCCTGAGGCAACTTGTTTTGTCCCACACTGACCCTGCCTAAGGTAGGTGTATAAACCAACATTGTAACCACTTCTAATATATAAGCCCTGCATTGTAACTACTTTTTTTTTCACAGTACTGGAGTTTGAACTCAGCATCTACACATTGAGCCATTCCACCAGCCATTTTTATTTGTGTGTGTGTGTGATAGATTTTTTGAAATAGGGTCTTGCAAACTATTTGCCTGGGTTGGCTTTGAACTCTGATCTCCTGATCTCTGCCTCCTGCATAGCTAGGGTTACAGGCATGAGCCACTGGCATACTGCCTCTAATTACTTTGAATTACTTGTCATTGACCACTTCTGTGTGTATGCACTGTGTATATACAAATAAACATTTTTTTTGCTCTCGCTATTCTGTCTTTTCTCAGATAAATTCATAGGCATTCAGGTACCAAACCTAAGTAAGAGCTTATAGGAAAAGGTTTTCCTGCCTAAACATTTACATTAACTTCTTTATTAGACTATATAATAAATTGTAACTTTAGAGACAGAAATGAAATAATTTTATTTATTTTTAATGATAAAAAACAAGAATTCATAATTGCACTACGGTCACCAGAAGACAAATGAACAGGTTTCCACAGCTTCCCAATTTCCACTCAAAATCTCAGGTCCTTGAGATCCACAAATATGAAAAGCATTTCAGGGTACCTCATAATATAGTGGAAGTTTTAGCAAGGATTTATTTTACTATAACAGGATAAATTATAACAAGATGGGGGAAATGAGAAAGGAGAAAGAAACATTTTTTGTTCTCCACGCAGGAAATGGGACCAAGGCTCCAATGGTGGCCCCATCTCTTAGTCTTATACTAGAGAGTTGAGGAAATACATATGGTCAAACATAAGGGGTCTGGGTAGCTGAGACTGCTGTTAAAATATAAGAGGTGCTCAAACAGTTGCCAGTGGGGTGGAGTCCAGGATCAGAAGACTTCCAAATTCTTGGTGTCCCATGTGGAAGACACGTGGTGTAAATTTAGTTTATTAAAATTTACAGAAAGGAAATTAAAAAAGGAGCATGGTGGGCCCAGATGGAATCTGGAGGCAGAAAGAATGTGCTTCTCTTCTCCAGGTGCTTTTAAAACCTATGCTAACCTATGGGAAGGGAAGAACCAGGTCATTGCCATCTAAGGATCAGTGAGTGAGGAGGGGCATGGATGGTTCTCAGGCCAGGTGAGGGCAATCCCTGCACCAGAGCACAATCAATCTGAAATGCAATATTGTGTCTATGAGTCCCATTTTAGCCTGCCTCAAAACTGCTTTACCTGAAAAGTATGGACTTCTTACTCTGGGCCACAGATTAAATAAAAACAGGAGAAATATGGCATTTCTCTTCCATTTTTTGTCCATCTTTGCTCTAAGCCATTCTCTCTGCAGTCACTTAGCAATCATCTTGGACCCCAGGAAAGACAGATAATAACATCTTCATGACAAGGGACAGACACTAGATCCAGCAATAGACAATCCTTTAGATGGACCACCTCCCTGGCACCAGATAATGTCTCCAGAAACTCTTCCAGAACAAAGACTGAGGTAATGACCAACAGGTCACCCTGTGAATAAGCTGTTTAACTGTGCATACCTTTTGTCCCCTGTCTCCAGTTCTTTCATCTACTTAAACTTATAACTCATGTCTATACCCCAGAAATGTTTGAGCATGGTCTGAGTGCTTACTCTGCCTCTTCGCACCACATGCTCCAAACCTTGTAATAGATCTCCTTTCTCAGCCTTAATCATACCTTTGTTTGTTGATTAGGAGCAGGTGACTAGACCTGGCATATGGAATCTCAGGAGTTTGGGTCTTGGGTCTAAAACTCTGGTTTCAAAAACAGAGAATGGTAATCCTGGCCCACCCAAATCACAAGGACAGTATGTGTGCTTTGCAACTTTGTAGACATAATTATTCTCCACACATCCAACAATCTTTGCAGATTTTAACAACTCAGAGATGAAAACAGAAGCAGGTAGCTCCTTTATATCTCCCTGCTCCTGTAATTTAGCATCTACAAAGAATAGGGAGGGTATTAGCTTCTCTGCCTCACCAGCCTTACTTCATTGTTCCCATGTCTAAGTCTGGCCCTTAAAATATTTATTAAAATAATATAATTTCCATATCGTCTCATCTATCTATCCTGACTCACTAATGTTAACAGAATCTAAGGTTCAGATTGCTGACCACTCTATGGAAAACCCAGAAAACAGAACTTAGTATAAGAAAACAGATTTATTCAAGGCAAACCTTGAGGAAAATAGACCAGTCTTTGTTTGAAATCTTCATCTTCAGGGGCTTCAGAAATGAGAATGGCTTTAATGGGACACAAAGAATACCAGTGAGACAGTGGACAGGATATGCCTGTGTTGGGAGGATCCTTCAAACACACAGGTTCTCTCTGCTCTTCTTCCAAAGTCAGTCACAACCTTGGACTTCAGTCTCCTCCCCAGGCAACTGTATTTTCTTCACAGACAAACACATCACTTTACTGCAAGTCACTTCATATGAGCTGAAGAGAGGGAGGAGTATTGCAGAGATCTCTCTTTAGAATTCAGAATTCAATGTGATAGAAATGGGTCATTAAAATTTTAGAAGGAGTAAGGGATTATTGAGAAGGAAGCAAAGACAATCTGTTGTGTAAAGACATGAGTCCTAACTAAAGTTATGTGGAAGATAGTTCTGTTCAATTGTTTCTACATAGTATAGGAAGAGAAAGGGACAAGAAAGGAGAGAAAGGGAGGCTGAAAGGAAAAGAGTGAAAGGAGAGAAGGAAGCATGCCTCTAAATAAGAAAAAAACCTCCAGCAGCTTTATGGACTTCATTGAAAGACAAGAAAAAGGAAAATATAACATGCCCCATGAACAATTTAACACCAAAATCTTTATTACCAGAAAAAAATACACAGAAGTAATTTAAAGCAAAATGAAGGTTAAAATGTGTGTGAATTGATTTAATGTCGTTAAATAATATTTGTTAGTTAATACAGAGATTAGCAACTTAAAGAGAAATTTTTAATTTAATGAATTAAATTAAACTTATTTACAAAAAGTAACATATGATGCATTTTAATTATATTTCACTTTGTGCATGTGTGACAGAATTGCTATTTCTAACATGGTCCATTTTATACAAATGTTGCCTACAACTAAGCACTGGTGCATCTTGGCTGCACTGACGACACAGGAGGAGATGAGACAGTGGAACAGCAACTGTCCTCTGACCTATTAGGTAGGCAGATAGGTAGACATGAGCAGGAAAGAGGAAATGCCCTAGACAAGACTCCTTTCCCCTTCATGAGGGCAGAATTGTAAAGCCCCAGATGGGCTACACCTGGCCCTAAACTATTCTTGTAGAGCACACTGCCCATATCAAGGTCAGATATGTGCCTGAGGGCATAATTACCACTATATGACCTTCCACAGGCTGTGTTACACCCCAAAGTGCAAAGAGGATCAAATACACAAGCACCTGCCCTCCTCTTCTCAAAGTGCAGGCATATGACTTCTCACAACTGGGCAACTACTATGCCATCATCAAACCATTTGGAGAAGGACCACAAGAGGAGGGCCTGAGTTTCATACTAGGTATTAAACCTGAGAACTAGGATAAAACATCAAATGCTGATAGCTTCTGTTTAATTGGTCCTTAGCTGTACTTCCTGTTTAACATCATGTGCTTTAATGTCACAATTTCAGCAGATGGCCTTTCTGCCCATGCCCCACTCATTTATTATTGAATAGGAATCACCTGGATCTTCCCTTCCCATAGGTTAGTGAGGGTTTTAAAAGCACCTGGAGAATAGAAGCATACTCTCTGCCACCAGATTGCACTTGGATCCCATAAGGCTCCCCTTTATTTCTTCCTTCCCTAACTTTTAATAAACCCTGTGTCCTGCTATGGATTCTTCCATGCAGGACACAAAGAATTTGGACGTCTTCCGATCAAAGGCTCTACCCTGCCAAAAACATGTGATGAGCCAGACAGGACAAACGGTGAGCTCCCCAGACTTTATTTCTACTCTTCTTCACTTCCCTCTGTTTCTCTGAAACTATAGCAAAGGGAATGGGATGAGCTATGACTTTGGGAAATGCAGCTACAACACACAGGGTCCTTGGGACCCAAGATTCTCTGCTCAACAAATGGGCTTCACCATAGGTCATGTTGCAGGAACTGGAGGCCCATGGACACTAGTGGTGTTTTTCTGTGCAACATGCACTCCCCTCATGACTTAAGGTTTGCAAGGAAAACTCATATGGAGGTTCCCAGACCCCACAGTTTCTCTCTGGGACAGGCCACCTTGAAACCTTGATGCCCTTTTCTCTTCTTCTTCCCTCCCCCTATCTCCTCTCCTTCTCTCTCTTCCCTTGCTGACACCCCCCATCCAGCCTCCACCCAGGAAGCCACATGGCCAAGGGAGGGTGTTCAGGACCACCCTTGGCATGGCAATGCCATTCATGGCAGCAATTACCCCAGCACTTGCTCAGTTCTCTTCTTCACCCACTCCCCACCTTCTAACCTATCCCCCCATTGGCAGGGTCCTGGAGGACAAGTGAGGGGTGTGTTCCACCTGACCCAACTCACCACAGGCCTTAAACTGCCTCTGGAGGTTCCACTGGACAGGTGGTCTTAAAAATCTGTTCAGATCTTACGTATGGTAGAAGAAGTTTCAGTGAAATTAACATTAAAACTTATTAGGAAAAGAATACACTTTTTCAGACTGAAAGAGGGTTCTCTCTGCAGTGAGGGCAATGGGTTCATGTTTTAAGTTTGGAACATTTATTAAGAAACTCTTAGCTTTGGGTTCTTTTGCCTCCTGGGGTGATTTCCTAAATTTGGGTTATTGTCTTGTTAAGAGACAATTTGAGTAATATATTAATTCCTGCTCTAATTGATTTTCTGTTTGAAATTCCTAAACTTTGCTCTATCTAGCTCTTATGTTTGTGTCTTTGTTACATTAAATTCACTCATGAAAACCTCTCTGCTCCAGACATAGTTGATGTTTAGGGTGTAGATTACTCTTGGGTAAATAGTGAATTGAACTTTAGGGTAGTGACTAACTTTCAAGTATCCTATAATTGCCTCTGGGCTCTGGCTACATGATCTTATATAGAGATTAGTGAAGTTGGGAAGTTAAAGTAAAATGATTCCTTCCTGTCTTCCTCTTGTGCCAAACAATTATGCCTACCTATTGCCTATCAGAGGGAGTAGGGACTTATGCCCACCAGAATTTAGAAGCACCATGCAGGGAAGAGACCTGAGCCCTTATGTACTGGTGCCCTGAGTCTCTGACCCCACATACCAGTGTCAGTTTAGCAGCCAGGTGGCTTGCAGTGCCAAGGGTGGGTGGGAAGGCTCATATGCTGGCAGGCTTGCTGCACCAGGGACGAGTCATCTGACAGCCCCTGCCCTACCACCAACAGTAGAAGCAGCAGCAGCAGCATCACCCACATGCATATACTAAGGTGCACCTGGGAGCTGCATCTGCTGTTGCAAGCTGTGCAGCCTAGCAGGACAGAGAAAATGGCACAGCCAAAATTTAGCACCAATGCTGGGCACTGCCAAAGACCTGCTACCCACATGGCACAGGCTCCATGGCCTCCATTCTACTACCACCACCCTGAGTATCTGGGGAACATGATAGTACTACCTCTGGCAATATGGCCCCCAGCCTCAGGCTTGGCTGCCATGCATCTGCAGCCTTCTTTCTCTTTCTCCTCTGTCCCATTCCCTTGCCTGTCAACCCACCATGCCTCTGTTTGCACTGGGCACAATTCACAGACACATTCTCCTTGGCCTTGTGCTCACCCTGAGTTCACAATCCACTGATGAAGGGTCCACCAATTATCGACTGGCATCATTCACTGATGGGATTAATGGAATTATGTGTAAGATTATAAAGATAGTTTTTAGTCTCCTTCTTTAGGGAAGCTACCAAGGACTAGAAGAATGGCTCAAGTGATAGAACACTTGCCTAGCAAGTATAAGGCCATGGGTTCAAATCCCACCTTAGTTTGCTTTGATTATTTGGTCTCTACATTGGGATAATTGGGTTAGCATTCAGGATAAGAACCCCTTTTAGGAACCCTCATTCAGGGATGTAAGAGACTGGCCCTTTGGAGAATAGTATGAAGTTGGGGTACCCTGCTGTGTGTTCACATGGAGATGTCCAATCAAAGGCCTTTAGGGAAAGTCAGATCAGAAGAACCTGCAACTAAGACAACCTTGATATAATAGGGATGGCTTGAGTGTCTTGGAAACATCTTACTGTCTCTCAAAGGGCAATTTTCCTCCTTCCTTTCCCCTTGCTCTCTCTCCACCAGCAAGAATAAGGAATTCCATTCATGATTCCTCATGCAGGGGTGGAGGTGTGACCCTTAGGAAAATGGTTCTCTCTTAAAGGATAGCTTCCCCCTTCTTTTTCCCTCTGTCTCTCACCACCAGCCAGCATATAGGAAGCCAACATATTCATTTGGCTGTATCCTTAAATATTAGGAAAGCTTTAATTCTGCTATTCTAAAAAAGATGATTACCTCATATGAGCAGTAACACCAATCTCTCAGGAGAAGATGTCTTTATTCATATAACACATTGCTATTTTGAGCCTATATGTAGTATGTCTGTGTTCCATTTAAGAGTCCCTTTGGAGAGACCATGAGGTCACAGGAAATGCTACCACCGTGATAAAGCCACCTCAGGTCCAACTCATAGATAACACGATCTTGCTAAACTCCAGAAAAATTATAATTAACTTGTGGTTAAAATTCTCTAAATTAATATGGTTTTGATGCTAAATTAAATCTGTTAAATCTCTAATCTGTTAAAGATTGGACAAAGAATAGGGTATTTCTGCTAAAGATCTGTTATAAACTACTTGAGAATCTAGCTGGCTAACCTACTAAAAACAATGTCAAGAAATGTTACATTCAAGAGTGTGCTGTAAATTAATAGCATTTTGAGTGCTAAATGCTGATACAAAATTTTACCAAAACCAAAGATAACTTCACTCTAGATGAGATGATAAAATCTTAAGATTTTATCGGGATCTACTAAAAGGTGATTAATCCTAGAATACTAAAATAAGTTTGTCATTAATCTCAATGACTGAGCCTGCTATTATTTGGCTCTAGAGCCTGCATGCAGGTCAACAAGTATCCTGCTTTATATCCCAAGCCATTCAGCTAACATCAGCAGGATGTGATTTCTCATCAGTATGTAAGCCATGACTCTCAGTCATTGGATTTCATAACTTTATGCTTACTCTTTTATCTCTGTTTTTGTATCTAATAATTTGAGACATAAATACTGTTCACTTATTATTATCTTTTTAAGACATGTACTTGTTCCCCCAGAAGGATTTCCTAATAGCACTTGTACTAATACTCCTAAACTATTTACTTTTCTTGCACTGAGAAACTCTTTCCCAATTATTGACTCCTAACTTTTATCAGTCAAGCTTACCTTTTTGTGATTTGAATTTGGTAGTTAATTCTGTTCTCGTTATAAAGTATACGTTATGATGTTTCCCTTACATCTTAAGACTCAACAGATTGTCTTCTTTACATTTTCTTTTCACTTTACATGTTGTTTCTGGTATCCACCTTGTTACCCAGTGTATGATCCTAATGTTTTATTGTTTTTTGGCAAACCTATCTTAAAAGTTAATAAAACCCAAAACTCATTAAACTAAATGAGTAAGTTCTCTACATGGCCCACTTAAAAATTATTTACTATTCTTTGCATACTATATAAATTAGTCCCTTGCTAGCTATAAAAATCCTAAGGTTATTTTTCTTGTAATACTGAGGAAACTGTTTAAACTAAGTAAAAATTCTTTTAAAAGATTCTTATACTGTTAGTGCCTTATACATGTATCTAAATGTTATAAATCATTTTAGTGTTAAAAGTGTATAAATGTAAACAGCTATAATTCTTTTATCTAAGGTACATTCTATCTGATAAGGTCTTTGACATTTCTGCTTTTTATGACAAATGGTAAAATTTCTGCCACTTAGATCTGACATCTGTTTGTCACATAAATATTAGTTTACCTGACATCTGCCTGTCAGATTGGCTAGATACACATTGTTTTATATATATATGACATGCAGCTAAACAGTAAAACAAAGGCTATTTGAGGTTATTGACACTGCCTTCCCATATTCATTGGAAAATTTAGGGTTACTAAATTTAGGATTATTTGTTACTTTATCAAGCCAAAACTCAAGGTTTACTCTGTAATGCTGCTACTGGCTCCCTCATACATTAGGAGTGGTTTGTTTTAAAGTACATGCACCTTCCAAAATAGAGTTATAAAAAAGCACTGTACCAAGCTGGTGTCTTAACATCTTTTACAAGTTCTTGCATATGTTTCCATTTGTAATAACAGAGGCTTAATAATTCTACCTATCATTAAAAGTAATTAATCTGTTATTTGAATTTCCAAACTGTTATCCATGGTTACTTTAACTTTTGTCATTACATTTCTAATGCTACTGGAAAATTTACAGACAAGCCCATGGAAAATGACTCTGACAAGTGCTTAGCTGTCAATCAGGACAGACATACTTAAGTATCGGGGTCATTTTGTATTTTCCTTGTAAAAACTTTGGTGTCTGCTGAACACTTTACAACAATTTAAAGGGAGCTTTAAAACAATCCTCTATGAGAGACAATTAGATTTAATTGAGCCCAGATTAAGAACCATTTATTAAATAAATCTCTCTGTTGCTTAATTTTGCCAGTAAGGTTGCATTGACACTGACTTCTGATCTGTTTGATGTTTTACTTCCCCTTCTCCATGGGACAAAATTTGAGTTTCTAAAAACAGCTATGACATTCTGGGAGAGGTTCTCCTGGATCTGAGACACATAACTGCCAAGTTGGCAAAAATGTTTAGAGATGACTATTTAGAAAAACAGTTCAAGAGGACATGACCCCTGAGCAGTTGGCATCTCCCAACTTCTTAGAGGAATAAATGATGGCCAGCCAACCAAGACAGTTCAAAAAAGACTACACAAATAAAGGGATTTCTCCAGATCTAAATGGAATCAATTATGCCAGACCTCTAAAATTAACCAAAGTGGAGAAATATTTTAAAAGAGGCTATTATGCATGTGCTGTAATATTTAAGCTTTCTAGACTTCTGGTAAAAAGCAAATTTACATCTTTAGACAAGCCATCTATTTTAAGCAAAGGCAATATGACTTTCAATGATATCTAATTTGTGCTTAGTGATACCATGAGCCTTCTTTTTGTTCAGACCTGACTCACTGATGTTTACCCTCCAATTGGACTGCACCTGTACCCTGGCACCCCTGGCCTCTAATATTAGATATTGCCCCAGAGAATTCTAGGCCCTCAGGAACCTCAAAAAGATTTTTTGGGATCTTGGCTCTCAGGGGTAATTTGAGGCAGGCTAAAATTAGGAAAATTTGGAGAGTTCTAGAAACTTAATATTACATTTCTGATTAATCACTCTGTGGCTCAGGGACTGTCCTGGCCTGACCCAGGAACTGCCTCTCCCCTTCCCCATTCATTGATTATTGGATAGGAATCACCTGATTTTTTTTCTTCCCATGGGTTATACACTTGGAGAAGAGATGCATGCTCTGTCTGCCTCCAGATTCTACCTGGGCCCCACCATGCTCCCTTTTGCCTTTCTTTTCCTTAACTTTTAATAAACTTCATTTACACCCATGTGTCCTGTTGGGGATTCTATTGTGTGAGATACAAAGAACTTGGAAGTCTTCTGATCACAGACTCTACCCCACCAACCCTGAGTTCCAACCCCAGTACCACCAAAAAAAAAGGAAAGAAATTTGAGTTTGAGGTCAGATTTTTCTTTCTAAATAGTCTTTTAACAATAAACATTTCCTAAATATTTGAAGCTCCTGCTTTCTTATTCTGTTCTACTCATCTACATTAATGAAGCGAGATGCTATTTTTTGAATATCTATTTTATTCCAGTAATTTGCAAGGTCTCTAACAACCTTGATTTGAATCCTGAAAATAATCTCACAATGAAAAAGGTATTATCTCCATGTTGTAGGTGAGAAAACAAAGTTGGAGCCCTGAGGTAAATTGTTCCTCTCTTAAATAAAATCGTAGGTATTTGAATCTAGGACTCTCTGTTTCAGATATTAGAGTGCTCTTCTCCTTATAATTTAAATGCACAATATTCCAATAATCAATACATATGAACAATAAATAAGTAAATGTGGATGTCTGTCCCTGGTTTAAAGCATGTACAGCTTAGCATATTTTAGCTTAATGTGGAAAGGATTTCTGAGACATTGCAATCAGAAAATTACAGGGAATGTCAAGCTTAGAATTGAAAGATCAGTTGCAATGTTAACTTGGTAGACAATATGTGGGTAATGCCAAATTTTAATACCAAATGTCAGTGTGTTTTGCTTTTAAAAATATTTTCATAATCTATTTTTAAAGCCAATTGCTAGCCTGTCACATTTGCTGTTTAACTGATCGTCATAAGTACATGATAAGAAATAATGCCAAACTCAAAGGAACAATACCTCATCTCAGTTCAGTTCAATTTTCTGTTCTGAAATGTGGGAATATTTTCTGCAGAAGACAAAAAATACATTAGTTGGAGCTACTTTGAATTGTAATTGAGTGAAAGCCTTATTTATGCAAGGAATGGTTGTGTGCTTTCCTCTGCTCACAGAGGAACACGTGCATGGGTGAATTTTGGTGTATCATCCAAATTGTCGTCCACTATTGATAAATACTGAGTCCTGAAAAGAATATATTACCAACTAATTCACAAAGCCAGCCTCACTATGGACTCTTCTATCTGCTTGGTTCCATGCTTTAATTAATAACAATGGTGCTCTTCAACTATGATAGTAACTCAGTGGCAAGAGGCTTACTTCAGCAGCCGCCAACCTTGGATGGAAAGGTCTAAGTCTACATACCCTCCCGATGATATTGACTTCAAGTAGCTTCACAGTTTTGCCTTTTCTGTATTCCATTTCATTTAAAATATGAGGCTAAGATATTTGCCCAGTGTGTGCTGCTGAGAGATTTCTCTAATGTCTCAGCCTCAGCAGTTTGTGAGTTTCCCTGACTTTAGGATCTCTAGGGAGGAAACTTAGGTGGATAAACAGTGGAAAATGGCTACATAAGTTTCAGTCATTTTATGTTCATGGTAGTTGATTCACTGTTCTACTTGCTGTAACTCAAAACTGAACAACTAACTACTGCAAAGAAAGTGAGGCTGGTGGCAAAGTACCTTTAATTTCATGATTAGCCCAAGTGTGCCTGTCATTGCAGGCAAAGCAGATCCATGGGACTACAGGCACAATGGCCCTAGCTGCCAAGCCCCACAGGTGAAGAATCCTGGCACATCCCATGCATGCACTTTAACCTGCAGAGAATCCAACAGGCAAAACAGCAGCAGCAGGCACACCAACATAGAAACCCCTGCCAAGACAAAAGATGGAGCTCTTTGGTTGAACAAGTAAGTCATAGATAATAGTCACAGCACCAGGTAAGAAACTGTGGTGACATTTACTTTAGCAGTGGAGCTGAAGCACAGCTTGGAAGCTCCTGATGCAGGAAAGGACTGCCCCTGGAACACACAGCCAACTGAGTTCCTGGGAATGTAGGAGAAGAAGTTCTAAGTTTAGTCACAAATGTATGAGACTGGAAAACTGACTGCCCAGACCTAAGGAGCCCTCACTGGAATTTGTATTCATTTGGACAAAGGCCAGATCTCTCTTTGTGTGAAGTTCATTCCTTGCTATACATATGCCAAGTACCAAATCTGTCTTTTAAACATTGTATCCAAAGCACCTAGAATTATACTTAGCACATTATCAGTATCCAATCAAGAAATTTAAAAAAGCTGAACTGCAACAAGGAAGGAAGGAAGGAGGAAAGGAGAGAGGGAGGGAGGGAGGAAAATACTGCTTTTACTTTTCATAGTAACTGGTATTTACCAGCAAAGTTCTCTAGTTAGCATCCATTTTCCCAGCATTTGGTGTGGTTTTTCTTTTTTAGAAAATAAAAACATGTCTGCTGCCTCATTAAATGTTTATCTGTTAAGTGATTCTTCTTTCTGACTTTTAATCTTTATTTCTCATTATTCTCAAATTTAATTGCTTTTATTCAGATTAATCTGTCAGTAAAAGCAAAGTTATGAGTTACAAGTTTCCTACCTCTGTACCTCTAAGTAAACTATTTTGACAATTCTTACTGCCAGTGTAAGTAAGCCCTATTAACTCTGTTTTGACACAGGACCACATCTACCTAAGAAGGACCTACCCTGGAGGTTAGGGTTTGGCTTCATAGAATAGGCTATGACACCAAGCCAAGTAGGTTCTACCATTCTTATCTAAAATGTGTGGGCTATAATTTAAAAGATGCAAGATTAAGCCTTAATGTCCTGATATATAACTAACAATCCCATGCACCAGAGTGTTTAGGTGTCAGAAATGGAGAAGACAGTACCTGTTAGAAGTTGTATTAAAAATTAGAGTCACTAATACTGCCTGGCATCTCCATCACTTTTTTATGGCTCCTGTCAGGCACTTAGGTAAATCGGACATGTCTGGCAAACTAAAATCAGTTTGTGGAAACAAGAATGAAAGCTATGTAAGCTAATATACCTGGGCTAATATAACTTTGAAATGTAAACATTTTGCAACCATGATTACTGTACTAGGTATTGAGACAAAGAATTATATGATTATTGAATAGCAATACAGAGTGCTTTCCCGAAAGAATCTGATTCTCTCATCATAAAAAAAATGGTGACCTATGCAAGAGCTGAAGATAGGATAATATTTTCAATATATGAGGGACCCAGTAAGTGCAGTGAGTCTCTAGAGCCCTTGTCCCTTTTCTTCTGTAAAAACATCATTGCAGGGGTACCTACCCATTGTCTTAATCTATGTTTCCTCACCTACAACCTACAGCATGTTACATAGAATCAAGATCCCAGTTCAGCCCTGCAAAGGGAGAGCCCCAGACACAGGACTCAGACCTGAGAGCTGCTCTAGATCAGCCATGAGCTTCCAGAGCATGCACTGAAGTCCTCACAACGGAGAGGAGAAGGAGGTGGCTTACTATACAGTGGGTTGGATGAGAGATGAGGCAGAAATTCAGGCTTCTGTAGGAACCTAGGGGCAGGCTGGTTTACCCAGAGCACATCTACAACAGCAAAGCCAGAAGGAACACCAGACTAAAGCTTGCACCGATCAATGGTACCATCAGGGCAAACAGCACCTAGTGAACAAGGGATATAGCTGAAATTTTCTGAGTAATTCATCCTCTGGATATAATGATGTAGTTATTACATTTGCAAAGCAAGAAAAGGACATTGCTAATCACCATTCTGAACAACTCATGTGATAAAACTGTAGGAAACAACTTTATTCTGGCCTGTAACTGTTCATTTAAACATGTCCTTTGCAACTAGTTCATTCTCTTGCTGGTCACCTATGCTAAGTTCAATAATAAACAACTTCAAATCTCAGTGGCTTAACACACTCATGTTTACACATACACACGTATATACACACACATTTCATTTTATTGGATGAGAAACCCATGTGGACATTAAGGGACAATAAACCCAATTCTGCCCCATCTTTCAGGACTTCACCTGACATAGTTGGGCTTCAAAGCTCTGGATGGGCTAACAGAGGACAGAATCATTTGAGGACTATTTTATAGGCCTCGTGCTAATTTCTGCCTGCCTTCCATATAGAACCTGGTCTCAAAGTGTCTGCCTGCACTCCCATGCTCTTTGCATCATTATTCACAGTAGTCAAGTTGCCCATCAGCAGATGAATGGATAAAGAAATTGTGACATATATTCAGTAAAATGTCATTCCGCTTTAAGAGATATAGTTTCATAAATGAAACTAGAAGACATTATGTTAATGAAATAATCCAGACAAAGAAAGAAAAAAATATGGAATCTAAAACAAAATAATACAATAAGATACAGAGAAACAAAATATAGAAAGGTTACCGGGGGTAGAAGGCACAAAAAAATGGATGAACAATTATAGGATAAATTATTCTGGAAACCTAATTTACAAAGAGAAATATAGTCAGTAACTTTTCATTGTGTAATAGAAATTTGGTAATAGATTTTAGGTGATCTTACTATTGAAAAGAAAGATAACAGATGTAGTACAGGCTGGGTTAATTTACTGACAAAAATGTTAACTTTTAAAAATACATGTTTACAAATCATGTGTCATACTTTAAATATGTATAATGAAAAATAAATATATTTTTAAAATCTTACATATTTGCCAAACATTCAAAGAAATGTACTCATTTTCTTTTTTTTTTCTCCAGGCATAAAATAAAAGTTAGGCAAACATGTTATTAGGCTCCTGCTTCACACTCTGTGACCATGCAGTTCTTCTCCACAGCTGGGTAGACCTGTGGACAGGATGAGAGATGATGTCATTCATCCCTGTTGTACAAGCACACCATTTGTAGAAACTTCTCATGGATTCTTTGACCTAAAGTGTTTATGAGAACAGAATAATTGTTCCTATCATAATGTCCTCTCCTAGCTCCACTACAAAGAGAGCCTGTTGGTTATTTGGTGGGTTGAGGATCTCTTCATGGTATTCACTCCATGCAAACTCCCAAAGGAGGGCCAACCAAAGCCCTCTGTAGCCCTCAGATTCTCTCATGGATCCCCCATCTCTCTGCCAGCTGTATATGGATCCAAAAAAAACCACAGAACTCTCTTTTTACTTCAGATGTTCCTCTCTTGAGCTGGAGTAAAAATGCACATCTGGTTTTATTTACCCACACTTTGAAATTCTGTATGGTGGTGAAATGCATCTCCTTAGAATGAGGAGAGCATCAATGGAGCATGAGGCAAACCTGAGGCTGAAATGTGTCATTAGGTCTCTCTCTTGCAATAAACTTTCTAAGTATTTGCTGATTTGGGACAAAGGTCACATGCTTTGAATAACAAATTTTTATCATCTTTGAGTTGTTTGGTAGAAATGATTCCTACAGTTGAAGATAGATGTGTTTAGTTTGACTTAAAATAATAGCAGGTTTGCAATTAATTAGCAAACATCACTGGGTGTCCAATCTGTGCCAACCACTGAAGTACTTGTTGTGAAGGTAAACTATCAAAATCTTCATAAACCATCAGAAAAAAATTGACTGAAACAATTGACAATGACACTTTATGCTATGGTAGAAGTGAAGATCAGAAATTGAAACTAATATTAGATTTAGATCAGGGATATCATTATATTAGCTGGATTAAAACATTGTTAGCAATGCCCTCCATTAACAAGCTCGCATTCTTCCTTCAAAAAAAATCATCACAACTCTCACACCTGCTAATTATCACAGGACCCTTAATAGATCATGTGCCAATGTTTGCTCTCCCTGCTAAAGGAAGGCTTGCTTTCCACTCAGAAATTACATGGATTCAGATAGAGCTAAATTGCTGTAATGACAAGCTAATGACATTTGAGAAATATTCAGATCAAAATGCTTTCTTACACTCTGAATGGAAAAAAGTGTCAGCTCATGAATATCAGAAAACCGATAAACCACTCTCTACATCTAACATCTACCCACTCCTGGAAATAAGAAAGTCCACAGGTTCTAATGCAACCATTAGGCATGCTTACTGCAGGGTAGTTGCCAAAATGCGAAATGATATTTCCATTTAGATTAAAAAAATTCCTTTAACTTCCTACATTATTAAAATTTTTTTCATGAATGGGTACTATATTTAGCAAAAGATTTTCTGCAATTATTATGATTATTTTATGAGCTTCCATTTTCTATTAACTGAACTTTCAATCCTTCAGCTTTGTTCTATCAACTTTGCATTTCTTGAATGCACATTTGATCAGTGTGTGCAATCCTTTCTACATACTGCTGTCTTGGATTTGTTATTTTAAAATGCCATATTACTGAGAGAATTTGTCTTGCTCTCTTTCCCTTCCTTCCTTCCTTTGTTCCTTCTTTCCAGCCATTTGTTTACCCCTTCTTCTCTCTCTCCCTTTTCCTTCTCTCTCCCTCTATCTCTGTCTCTCTCCTTTCTTCTTTCCCCTCTTCTTCCTACTCCTCTTCTCTCTGTTTCTCTTTCTCCTTCTTCTCTTCCTCTTCTTTCTCTCTTTCAAAATCTTTGTGGATTTTAAAATATAATTTATACTAATTATATAATGACAATTTATGCCCCAGATCTTTCTACATTTGGGAAATGCTGGTGTAAATTAAGTTCTATTTCTTCCTCAAAATTTTGACAGAATTCATGAGTGAAATTGTGAGTTTGAACTTCGATTAAATAAATTTTTTAAATTGCAACTCCAATGACATTAATTATTATTTCAAATTTTACTTTTTAAATTTCTTCTGTCAGGATTAACTTTCAATTCTCAAATTTTAAGTTATCAATTGTATTAATGAAATATTATTCACAATATGTTTTCACTATGATCATGTCTGTAGACTGTAGTGATGCTTATGTTTTATTCATGATAGTTATAATTTATTCTTTTACTTTTTCATCTTGATAAGTATCAACTAGAAGTGTTTATGAGGATTCCTGGTGCTTACCACAGGTTGTGTTCTGACACTGACTATGTAGAAAGATGAACCTAAGTGAACTTATCCCACATACACCTTAGGCCAGGCCCTGTGTCAGGTCTGTATTATGAATGGGAAGACATGGTGTGAGGAGAAAAAGAAGTATTTATCAATGTTATTAATAAATTCAAAAAACAAACCTTTGGCTGTTTTATTATCTCTTTTTACATGTTTACTTTATAGTTCTGTTATTTACGATCCCATGATCATATTTTATATTTCTCCATTCTTCTTTGAATGTTGTTTTTCCTTGTATGTTTCCTTACTATTTGGCATGAAGCTTATATCATCAATTTTCATCTGTTCATTATATATATTTAAAGCTATAAACTACCTGTATTCTTTGATTTAACCATACTTCATGATTTCATATATATCCTTTTCTAATTCAGTCCAAAAGTTCTCTAATATTTATTATGATGTATTTGTTGTTCATGGTCTATTTAGAGTTAGTGAGTTTATTTTTTAAATTTGGATAAGTACTAACTTTCTTTCTGTTAATTTCTAGTTTAATGACATTCTGATCAAAGAATATTCTGGCTGTAATTAAATAATCTGAAATGTGTTACTTGTTTAGTGGGTCAGGTAAACTGTCCAATTGTATTTGAAATAAATGTGCATTCTGTAGTGCATTCATTGCCTACTAGTTACATCAAGTCAGTTCATCACATTTCTCAATCTTCCTATGTTCTTACAGATATTTTTTACTATCTAGTATATCAGTTACAGAGGAGAGGTGTATTAAAAACTCCAAATGTTTGTGTATTGCTCCCTTTTCTTCTGACAACTTTGGCTTCATGTATGTTGAGGATACATTATCAGATGCATACAAAATTTCAAGTATTGTGTCTTTATGTTGAATTGATTCTTTTATCATCATAAATTGTAATTCTTTATTTCAAACAGTGTTTTAGTTCTATTAAACACACATTATATTTCACCTGGTCTTAATTAAGTCATACCATATTTCTTCTTAGGTTTTCCATAATATATTTTCTACCTTTTTATAGTCAACAGATTTGTGCACTTATATTAAATTGTATCCCTCTGTAATTAGCATATTTTGGGTCTTCTTTTTTTAATCCTCTCTGACAAGGTTTTGGCTTAAATACAATGTATTGTGCAGTAAAATTTTGGGTACCCACTGGGATGTGTTCCGTTTTCTTTCTTGCACCATTATTTGTTGCTTTATTCCATCCTTTTTTTCTTTTTAATAATTTGTTTTATAATTATACTTATTACTGCTTTTTGTTTGTTTGTTCCATTTTGTTTGGGGGAGGGGCAGGGTCTCACTGTGAAGCCCAAACTAGCCTCAAACTCTCGATGTTCCCACCTTAGCATCCTGCATGCTGGGACTGCAGTATAACTGCAGTTGTCTGACAGAGGCCCAACTCCAGGAGTTCCATCATGTCCGGTCTGGCCACTTGCTCCAATGTACCAAATAAACAGCCTGATAGTGGTAGAGCACAGCCTGAGAGTGGTAAAGGAGATTTTTTATGCCTCATGCACATGCTGTGATAAGTGGACAGAAAGCATTTCAACCCATTTTCAGCATGCAGAACTGAGTTTTACATTTAAATAGAGGAAGGACTGGAGCAGGTGGTGATAGGAATGCGTAATTATTAGTCCTACTCAAAGGTGTGGTTAGGTTGTCAGAGGTGTGGTCCAGTTGCTCATCATCTCAGGATTGGTCAGGAAGTCACTGGTGCCTGTGGGGAAGCTTCAACTCTTGCTACAGATGTTATTAATCAGTCCTGTCCTTCCTGAACTCGAAGGTAGCAGCCTGGTAACTGTTCAGAACAAAGACAGATGTAAATGGAGGTAGGAGGCCAAGCTCTTTATGCTGCTTCCTGTTAAAGAAAGGAGTCAGTGCTGTTTAGCAAATGCAGTTTCTTAACTACCTGTTACAATAGCTATGTACTAACATTCCCAGCCCTTCTTACCATTTCTATTTATCAGTTATTTTGGTAATACTTTGTTGTTTTTGTAGTAAATGAAGGGCACTCTAATGAGAAAAACAAAGCTTGCTACAGCAAGGGAGGCAGCTGTATTTGGGGCTGTCAGAGGCTTACAGGCAGCCAGAGGAGCAGGAGAGCTTTCTCATGAGGAAAGAACCTGGTTTAGGACAGCTCTGATGGGGCTGTGACACAGGAAACTGGAGGTGACTGGCTACACTGGGCATCTTGTGTGATTATGAAGGCTGGTGTATTTGGCTTTTGGTGCATAGTCTTAGGATGGAAGCAGTGACAAAAACTGGGGAAGATGGCAGACACTGACCTATTCCTTACTGATTTGAAGCAAATGTTGTAGAAGTGATTGGCCTCCCCAGATTGGCAACTCCTCAGTGTGTAGTTCAGCATCCTGGGCTGGTTGCCACTAAAGTGTGAGCCAGATTTCTATTTTTATAGGTGGTTTCAGTGGCTACCCAGCTCTCTGTGTTATTCCCTCTAATTGTCCTGCCACTCAATATTTATAGTAAAATCACCTATAGTGGTACATGTCTATAATCTCAGTATTTGGAGGTAGCGGCACAAGGATCTAGAGCTTAAAGCCATCATAGACTGTATAGCAAGATCCTGCCTCAAATAAAGAATAGCACGAATACATGCCCTCTGCCCCTGTTGATCTTGTATCTTTGATTTCATGCCAAATGAAATGTATAGAATTCTTGAGATCCCAAACAACAAATTGAATGAATATTGTTCAGATTGTATCTTCTTTTACTCAAGTACCACTTTCCTCTAAGATATTTTCCAAAGGGTTTCATCATGCCTCAGACTCCTGTATGCTTCAGGTGCAAATCTTGATGACCATCCAGAGATATCCACACACTTTCTGCAACCCTCCTCTCAACTTTCTGGCCATCCCCCATTGCACCCTTCTCTTTTATACATGCTTTTCTTCATTGTTTGACTATCATCCTCTATAATCTCCAAACTCTCTCCCCCACCCCACCTCCTCATATCACTGCCTTCATTTTACTGTTGTGTGAGAAAACTGGTCTTATCTCAAGGTCCTATTTATCTTTCTTTCTGTTGCCCATGTATCTCAGGATATGAGCAGACACAATGTTTTCACATTTACCTGCTTTACCTTTGAAATATTACCCACTTCACAATCTTCCCAAACATTCCTGGTGGGACCATCCACAATTCTTCTCCTCATCATTCTAAACAATAAAGCTATTGTTTAGAATAAGTAGCAAGATATAAAGGAAAAGTTCTAACGGTGATTGCATGCAATTTAGTATAATAATAACCAATGATATCTAAGAAATGCTGAGAGAATGGAAAACAAAAAGATTCCATGAATAATAAAAGAGATGGGGTCAGTGAACCAGAAATGTCAAAGACAGAAGGTGAGGACTGGTTGGTGGAAGGTTTGGGAATAGCATGTTGGTACAGATGCCCTTTCTGTCTGGGCTGTGTTCTGGATGTGACCATGAAAGTGGGCTACTGATGTTGAATGTAGGGACAACCACAGAGGATGGGAAGATCAAGCCCAGGGCTATGAATGGGATGTGGCTAATGCTGACAAAGACAGTATTGTCAACATCTGGAATGTAGTAGATGGGTGCTAATATTTTTTTTTAAACAACGTGTTCTGTGGTGAGCAGGTCAGGGTAGTCAGCATGACAAATACTGAGAAAGGGAGCCTTAAACAATCAGGGTTTTCTGTTATCTAGTTGAGGAAGCTCCTTTCTTCTTCTAGTTTTTCTGTTCCTGTTGTGTTTTTTATCATGAAAGTGTGCAGGTTTGTCATTGGATTATTCCTCTACATCAGTTAACATGACTGTGAAGATTTTGCTTTTCAGGTGTTAATGTGGCGAATCATATTTATTGACCTCCATGTGTAAATTAACCCTGTACTCCTGGGATAAAGCCACTTCGTCATTGTAAATAATCCTTTTAAGTGTGCTGTAGGAATAAATATGTTAGTCTTTTATTAGTAACACTGACATATTCACAGTGAGAATGCTATTTCTTTCCTTGGGATGTTTTTGTCTGATTTTGGTGTCTGGGTATTGCTGAGATGTGTTGGGAAGTATTCCATCTACTTCTGTTTCTGGGAAGTTCTTTAGAAGGATTGAGGCTAATTCATTAAATATTTGATACTTTTCAGCATGGACACAATGTCAGTATGAGAAATTTTCCTTGTGGGCAATTTATTCTTTGCTTATTTAGTCTCTTAACTTACTCTATTAGGACTATTTATTAGTGTTATTCAGAATTTCTACTTTGCCTAAGTTAATTTTGGAAGTTGGTGACTTTTTAGGAAGTTCTTTCTATCTATCAGTTGGCATGTGTATGTTCATGGTATTCTCCTATAAGAACTTTCATTTCCATAAAGTGGATAGTTGCCTCTGTAATTATGGATACAATTCTTTAGAGACTTCCCTCTTTATTTCCTTTTCAGATAAGTTAAAGTTTTGTCATATGTCTACCTAGTCTATGAATTAACCTTTGGTTTTCATTGACTTCATCTCTCTCACTTATTTGCAACTCTAGCATTTATTTTCTTTTTTCTGTTGCTTTGGATTTAGTTTGCTTATTTTCCTCCATGGTTTTGCAGATGGAATTCTCAGTTGTTAGATAAGGAGATCCAAACTCTCTCATGGGTCTACTTGGTTGTAGGACTGCTCAAGTCCTCACCCTCCAGTTGATCTCCTTCCTATTTGTCCTTCCAGTCCTGAAATTGGGGTATTGAAGTTTCCAACTATTATTGTTCACTGATTATGTTTTACTTCATGGATTTTGGAGAATCTGTTTTTAGGTGCATATGTTTATAATTATTCTGTCCTTCTGATAATTTGAACATTTAATTATAAAATATCTTTCTTGTGTCCTGGAATAATTTTTGTCGGAATGTTAATTTTTCTCTAACATCAGTAGAGTAACAAATGTTCTTCTTTCTTATTGTTTGCATGCATATGTTTTCTTCTATTTACTTTAAACATATTTAAGTCTCTGTGTCTAACCAGCATCTTCTGTAGACAACATAATGTCAATCTCTACCTTTTGATAGAAATGGTTAAGTTCCTTTGCATTTAATGACTACTCATAGGATTTATGTCACCATTTTGATATTACTTTTCTTTATGTCTTAAGTCTTTTTTCCCGAGTTTATCTGTAAATATATTCATATATTTTTATAATTGCTGTTAGATTTATCTTTTCAAACATAAAATTTTAATAGTGTTCTTTCCTATATTTTTAGTTATTTTCTTAGTGGTTATACTTGTATTATAATTAATGCTATAATGTACAGCACTGGTATGAGATTAGGGCTAAATTGTTTTGAAATTTTCATAAAATTTAACACTGCTCCAGTGTGTCACTTTTTCCTACTTTACTTTTGTACTAGTATTGTCTTACAAATTACAACTTTGAATACTATAAAACTATCAAATGTTTTCAATGTATTGCTTTGTGAATCATTTTTTTGTTGGATAGGAGAATTAAATATTATAAACAAAATGTACACACATTTTTTCAAATATTTGCCTATGTAGTTATCTTTACTGGTGATCTTTATCTCTCCATAAGGGTTTGAATTATTGCCTATTATCTTCTCATTTCAGCATGAAGGACTCTCTTTACAATGTTTGGCTTTGTTGCTTTTTGTTTATTTGACAGATCTGCTCATGGAATATTTTGTTTTATTTATTTGGTGTGTCTTAATTCATCACTGCATCTTTGAAGCATTGTTTTTCTAGATACAGAGTTACTATTGACCTTATCTTTCACTGGTTGATTTTTTTTTCAGTACTTTGCCTTATGGCCTTCATGGCTTCAGAAAAAATATGCAATTAATGTTACTGATAATCCTTTTCACATGTTAAATTGCTTCTGTTATTGTTGTTGGCTTTCAGTAATTTAACTATGAAATGTGGGTTGTGGATCTTTTAGATGTCTGCCACTTAGAGTTAGTAAAGCTTCTTGAGTTTATGGATTAATGTTTATTATGAAACTTGGGAGATTACAACACTTCTTTCTGTACCTTTCTCCTTTTCTTATAGGACTCTTACTATGCTTTGTGGTGTTCCATAAATCTCTATGGCTCTGTTCATTTCCTTCATTCTTTTTTCTTTTGCTCTTTATACTGAATGATTTTAATCTATCTGTGTTTAAATTAGCCTATTTCTGTTCTTTTTCTAGTAGAGTTTTCTCCTGAATTTTTATTTGAGTCATTGTACTTTTCAACCCTATGATATGTATTAGGTTCTGTTTCAAAAATTGTTTCTGTTTCTCTATAAATATTCTCTACTTGAGCAGTACCATTCTCATATTTTTTTCTGAGTCTGTAGACATGGTCTCTCACTATTTCTTGGAACCTATTTACAGTAAGCAATTCAAAGCATTTATTTAATAATTCCCATGCCCCAGTTGTCTCAGAAACACTTTTATTGGACACTTTTCTGTATGCCAGCCACACTTTCTTGATTCTTTGAATAGGCCGTATTTTTATTTTATTGAAGCTGGATATTTTAAATGATATAATGAGGCAACAGTGGCAGCCATGGTCTGACCATAGGATTTATTGTTAAAGTATAATTATTTGTTGTTGCTGTCCTTGTTTCTGTGTGGTTTTATTTGTACTCCTAGAGTGATTTTCCATAGTGTGCATTCTTCAGATATGATTGTTAATTTCTTTGCTAAATTAGTTTATAAATTACTTAATCACTAAGGATGAACATTTCTTAAATTCCTTGAATCTCTGTGTGTACCAGCTCTTGCCAAATGGCTTTTTCTGTATCTTGAGTACATTTTTCAGCAGGCAGCTTTAATTCTGCCTTAGCTTTCACTTTCTGCTTACACAGGGGCTGAAGGTGAAGTAGAGATGGAAGCTTAGGCCTTCCTGGGTCATTTCTGAGCTTGAGCTCAGCCTTATATATGCATGGGTTTTTGAGATGCCCATGAATATGTCAGGTTTATTTAGTCTGTATGGTCATCTCATTTCCAGTTCTTCTCTAAATTGTGGTCAGCCTCTTTCTAGGTAGTTCTGTCTGGCATTGTCACCTCAGGCAGCTGAGGTACAAGTTATTTTTGACAAATGTCTGAGAACAGGACTGTTGATATAAACTGAGTCCTACAGTCAAAAGGAGACGAGTCCTACAGTCAAAAGGAGACGAGTCCTAAGATTTTTTTTAGGGGTAGCCTTTTAGAGAGCTTGAATATCATTTGTTCCCTACAGTAGTTCTTGGGCTGATTTTCATAGTTACGGCAGTTCAAGGCTAATGAATTTAGTCAAATGTGTTTTGGGGGAGCCAGGAAAAGAGAATAGGGCAGCTAAGGAGGCCATGGATCTTGCTGTTCTTCCTGAGGTTCAGGGTTTCTCTTGAATAAATGCTTCTAGCATAGCTTTAAGTTTTTGGTTGATATTGCAATTTCTGAAATTGCTAATTTGACATTCATTACCAGTGTTCCCAGCACTTTTTTAGTGCGTTAATTTTAAAATTTCCATTGTGCAAATGTTTCTACTAAAACTTTCTCACTCTGAGACAATCCTGTCCTTTCCTTACACCTCCACTACCCTCTCTACCACACCTGCTTTGCGTGAATGGCCATTGCACACTCCTCAATACAATGGAAGGATGTTGTCTTTCATCTATTCAGCAGAAGCTCTCTACAAATCAGCCTATACCAGTTTGTTTCATCTTCCCTGGCATGAGAATAAAAAGTGTGGCTGATATTATTCCTTCCTCTCATGTTTGAGCCATTTTACAGCATTTTCAAAGCTCTGCTTTTGTGTTCTTCCTCTTTGTCTCCTGATCACCTGCATCAAATCTATGATACTCTGGCCCTTACTTTCCCACCCCTCTCATCTTTTGATACTCCCTCCCTGCTTCTCCATCAAATCATTCCAGGAGGCCCTTCTTAGATAAATCACTAGGTAAATGAAAGGACATTGTCATTACTGGCCTGGAAAAACACAACAGTTGCCTCCAAAAGTAGATATTTTCCATGAAAACAACATCAGTTTTTTGAAAAAATATTTCTTACTGTCTCTCCACCTCAAACACACACAAGAAGACTCCACTACCTGTGAAAGGAGAGTCAAACCCATCAACACAGCCTACCTGAGCCTTTTTTTATGCAGCCACCATCCAAACAACATCTCAAGTACCGCTGCATTGTGCACTGAGCACACAGACCTCACTAAGCTGCCCATGCACCTTGGAACCTTTTCTTGTCTTAGGCTCTTCAGGTGTTCTTCCCTCTGCTTGCTATGTGTAAAATATAGTCTCAGAAATGGTTTTTAGTCAACCATACAATCAAATGCACATCTATCTATGAATGTAGTAGTCCATGGAGTTTTATTTAAAGTAGATTCATGATCTTATTAAGAAATATCATAGCAAGTAGCATGACTTAGTAATTTGGTGATATGAAAGAAGTTACTTTGCCTCATAAGCCCTCATTTATTGACTTATAAAATTTGAATAATAATGATTCTTACTTTCTGGAGTTGTGAGAATTTCCAGGGTAACAAATGTATACTACATTGGTCAATAACCAATACATTGACTTACTGTGATCACTTAATGAACATTCACTATTATTTTTATCACTATTTTAAAGTTAAATAATCATAATAAAAACAGTAAAATGAAGTTATCTACAGAAATTGTCATGAGCATTCATTAATGTAAAATAGTGATTAGTAAGAATATGGTTCAAATTATTACATATATGGTTCATATCATATTATGTAAGTGTTTTTAAAATAGAATTCAAACTGAATTTCTGTGCTAACATTTGATACTGAAGTCAGTGGATGTAAGTAGCTTTACCTAAAATTTTCAGGAGTCCTAAAAATTTTTTTCATGAAAATATAATGATTAAACTATTTAAAATATAGTTTCTTTTATTTCCTTTCATTTTCCTTTGGTTATTTAAGTAAGAGGAAGCTATAATTCATGTCAAAATTATTTATAGTATAATGCAATAGACTAGATATAGCTATTTCATTTCATTCTCCTGTGAATTATATTCAAAAATCTTATTATGCCATCTCACATAGAAGGAAACTGCATATTGGAAGTTTCAAGTAACTTACAAAAGATTGCATGGTAGTCCAGAGAATCTGGAATTATAGTCTAATATACTAATTCTTCTGTCCTTTTCCTTTGTGCTTCATTTTCTTGTTTTCTAGCATCATTAATGAATTGCTAGTGGATTTTGGTAATAAACTCTTACAGTGGTTCTTACAGTTTTTAAAAATGCTTTCCTTATTATTCTATATTTAATTCTGAAATCATATTTTATTTATCCTTGAATTTTTAACATTAAGATACTTTTTAGTTCAAATCAATTTAAGACATATAACTTAATTTTGTTTTGTTTTGTTTTATTTATATTTTTTGAGAGAAAATCATGCTCTGTACCCTAGGTTGATCTCAAATTCTTCACCCTCCTGCCTCAGCCTCTGAAGGGCTGAGATTACAGGTGTGAACCACCACACCCAGTGTCATCAACTTCATTTTTAATAGCTATTGAAGTATCTGTTTGTGCTTGTTTATAAGAAAAGTTCATTTTTCTCTCCCTCCAAAGTGAATTTTCCTAACTGACAAAAGGCTCCTTTCAAACCCTGATGTGAGGACCTGATCCCTTCCCTCTGGTGGACTGAGCATCTTCAAGAATTGCCTTCCAAGAAGACGTAGTTGTTTTTATCAAGGCCAAAGAAAAGGAAGGCATGACTGTTATGCACATAATAAACTCACATTCCATCAGACAGAAGACAGTCATGTGGCTGGATCATAAAGTCCAATGTGTGCTTTGAAAAATAAGTTTTTTAAGTGAACATTTAAACAGTCTCTGACACATATGTTTTATAATTATTAAAGTATATGTATACTTTGAATATAATACAAAAGAAAAAAATCTATATTTTATTTAATTTTAATGCTAGTCTTTTAAAAGATTTCCCTCTATTTTTTCAGGGATATGGTCATAGCAAAATTCTACTGATTTTTACTTCTGTTGCTCTTTTATTCATACTACTCTCCTGAAATTTGATGACAAATTGAATTTCTCAAGTATTGTCATTTTTTTAAAAAAAATTTTACTGCAAAGCTTCTGATTTTGGAGATGGCTCACAGATAACACAATTACAGAAAGCTGAAGATATTTTAATCCTAAAATATCTCATTCAAATTCTAACGCAAGATTCTATAATTTTTGTTTCTAACAGCCTCCTTTTTCCTACCCTTTCTCTAGTTGGCAGTAAGAGAGGATATATACCAAATTACAAGCCTTTTCATCATTTTGAGAAAAAGTTATAGTGATTTACCTAGATACACCTTAAGTCCTCTTAAATTTCAACAGATAAAAGAGTATGCTAAGTTTACTTAGAACCCATAACAGATATTTTCAACTAAAGCTCATTCTTAGAATGAACTAAGAATGCAATTCTTGTATTAGAACCATCCTCAGAGAAATATCCTTGCAACATTCCTGTGAAATTTCAATAAAGTTCTTTAAATGATGGTTTTAATTTGAAAAAAATTAACATAGCACTTAACATTTAGTTTACATTATGTTTTTGTTACAAGATATAAACTTCTGTGTTTAAGAAATTATGATGTTTCCAACTTCCTGAGATTAACATTAAAGTGTATAAATTAACTTGCACGCAGCAAAAAATGCTTGCAAACTATGATAAAAAGTACAATGAAGCCAAATGTATGTGTTTGAATTTAACTTAAAAGAAAAACAAGAACCACAACCACACACACTGGATTTAGAAAGATAGAACCATCTTAATTGGCCAATATGCAGAATAGATAGGTTATGTACGTAAATAAAAAGGCTTTTTCCCCCAAACTCTTTTGTATGGAGGATACAATCCGAACTCACTATTATTGTACTTTTCCTTGTAAGTAATGTGGTCTTAAGGACTTTTTAAAAGTTCACCCCATGACAGATGCAATGGCTCAAGCCTGGAATCCTATATACTTGGTAGGAGGATATCAGGAGGATCAGGGTTCAAGGCCAGACAGGGCAAATCTTTCATGAAACCCCATTTATACAAATGACTGGGTATAGAGGCACATTCTTGCCATTCCAACTATGCAGGAATGCACAACTAGCAGGACTGTGGTCCAGGATGTCCTGGCATAAAAGCATGACCCTATCTCAAAAAAATAAAATAAAATAAAAAACAAAGTAGGATGGAGTTGTGCCACAAGAGGTGGAGCACCTGCTTAGCAAGTGTGAAGCCCCTAGTTCAAACCCCCAACCACAGTACCACCAAAACCAAAACCAAAAAAACCAAAGAGTACTGGATAGAGTGCTTGCCAGGCAAGCACAAAGTCCTAAGTGCAAACCCCAGTATTGACACAAAAAATGGTCATCCCCAATATAAGATTTGTTGTATAGACACACACACACACACACACACACACACACACATATATATATATATATATATATACATATTCATTTTTAATCACATCGACTATTCAACTCACAATATACAAAGAGTGGACCACACTGAGAGTAGCTCTTATGGTTAATAAGCTCTTATGGTTGGAGGAGGTCAATTTGACAATAAAGACTGGCATTGCTATTCTGGTAATCTGTTATATTCAATTATTATTATTTATAATCTTTCTGTAAAATACAATGTTTCTTTACTCTTTTCACTTTGCCAAATATTCGCTATATTTTTTGGGCATTGTGATGCCTCAAATTTTGCATATACAGAAGTACATGCACATTTTTGGACAAGTGCAATTCTGCCAATATTTCTAATAGAGATTGGTATTACTAAGAAAATGGCCTAAAATTTCTCTTCTCAATAGAAAATATAAGAAATTCATTTATATGAGTTCAATTTTATTAGCTGAGTAAAAATTTTCCCCTTCTTTTTAATTAATCAGTTTCTATTCAGACTTGAATATACATACATAAGAGGAAAGTGATATATATGTGCATTTAGAATTCTTTAATGGTAAAAATTACCACTAACCAATGAAAACCCTTGACCACTTACAAAATAAAGATAGTAGATATAGATAAGCAAAAATTGAAACCCAGTCTGATTAATAACAAGGATAGAGTATAATCACCCCCACACCACCAGCTGCCTTTCCTGTCCTTTACTTTCCATTCCAAATATGCAATCATCTTTAATGCAAAACATTTTCTGCAAGATCCTGTCATGACTTTTTTCTTTCAAAACCAAAAAATAAGCAAAAAAGAATCAACACATTGTTTTCCTTAAGCATGATTTATGAAAGTCGATACATTACATTGTTGCTATTTTTTGTTATTATTTACATATTTACTTATGGTGCTGAGAATCAACTCCAGAGCCTGTAGGCTAGTGTTTTATCCTTAATCCCTAAATGTCATTATGTGTTATATTTTGTCCAAATGCATACCATATAGAAAATGAAGAGTGAACCTCAATGGAAACTGTAAACTCTCCTTGTGATGTATCAATGTAGGCTAGTTGACTGTGCAACTATACCATTCTGGCAAGGGATGTAGATGATGCTTGTGTGGGGTTAAGAGATATATGAGAATGGGAACTGTTATGTCTTCCTACAAATTTTTGTACAACTATGATTGTTCTAAAAAATAAAGTCTTTAAATTTTTTTAAATAAAATATAAATTTGAGATTGATGGGTCAGTTACTTTTCTTCTTTTCACAAAAGCATCATGTAAAATACAGTATAATAAGTAAATTACCATGAAAGTTGTCAAAATAACTGAGAATATACTTTGGAATATGTTTGCATATCCAGAGAAATAATGATGGATTTTGTGAGTGGGTCTCTTTTTTCTGGTTAAGTTGACATATGACTGGTTGAGTCATATGCTTAGTTAATTTTCTTTTCTTTATTTTTTTATTTTATCCTTTCTACATTTACTCACATGTATATACATTGTTTGGGCCACTCCTTTTCCCCTCCTGCAGAAGTTGTTCTGCCCTCTTGTTCTATGCTTCTGTTGAAGAAAAAACATAAGAGATAATAGTTTAAAAAAAGAGATAATAAGAAAGACATAGCATTATTGTTATTGCTAGTTTGAGATAAAGATAGCTATACCAATAACCCACATTGGTTCATCTCTACCAGACCACTTCACTATTTCCTAGTCTCCTTCCCATAGTGGTCTCTGTCAGTTTAAGATTACTTTATTCACTCCTCTCCAGTGAGCACTTCAACAACATTCAAGATTTAAGTTTCATTCCCTTTTCCTATTCCTCCTATGTGTGTTCTCTCCTTACTGTGTGACCCATGT
Source organism: Castor canadensis (assembly GCF_047511655.1). NCBI lineage: Eukaryota > Metazoa > Chordata > Mammalia > Rodentia > Castoridae > Castor > Castor canadensis. Next base: position 97,730,883 of record NC_133388.1, on the reverse strand, counting down.
CTAATAATATTACTGCATTCATTTGAGGTCTATAATCTGCATATGAGGGAGAATATGTGATTTTTGGCCTTCTGAGACTGGCTAACTTCCCTTAAGTTGATATTCTCCAGGTCCAGCCATTTATTTGTTAATGACAAAATTTCATTCTTCTTTGTGGCTGAATAAAATTACATTGTCTATAAATACCACATTTTCTTAATCCATTCATAGGTAGTGGGGCATCTTGACTGTTTCCATAGTTTGGCTACTGTGAATAGCACTGCAATAAACATGGGTGTGCAAGTGCCTTTGTAGTAACCTGAGTCACATTCCTTCACATATATCCCTAGGAGTAGAATTGCTGGATCATATGGCAGATCAGTGTTTAGTTTTTTAAGAAGACTCAATGTTGTTTTCCAAAGTGGTTCTACTAGCTTGCATTCCCACCAGCAGCATATGAGGGTTCTTTTTTCCCTGCATCCTCACTAACATTTGTTGTTGGTAGTGTTTTTGATGATAGCTATTCTAATAGGAATGAGGTGGAATCTTGGTGTGGTTTTGATTTGCATAAAAAAATACTCACCATCCCTAGCCATAAAAGTTTATTTTGTTTTAGATTACTTCTCCTAGCATTTTGAAAACTATTCCCCATTTAAATTGGTTCTGATGGACATTTGTTGGCATCATAGCATTATTATCCTATTATTATATGTTCAGTACTACCTACTTTGAGCATTTTCACTCTCTTCCTACTCAATGATTGTGTCATAGGTAGGGCCTATGGTCTTGCCTTGGATCTATTGTAGATAGACCTTGAAGTAATATTCAATAACACACTCCTCCCTTATTCATACATATGCATGATATACTGTTTGGGTATTCATTTTTTTATCAATAGATCATGGCAAAGTTGATGGGATGCCACTCATGATTATGGTACATTATATAAGATCACATCTTGTTAACACAATCTTGTTATAGATTTTAATGGCTGGCATGACAAAGGGACTGGCCTATTGTAGGCCATATCAGAAGACAGGGAGTGCAGTCTCTAGGATGTGAGAGGAGGACAAGCAGGAATGGCAGGTGATGTCTGGTTGTGGAGGACAGTTTCTAGGAGGAGAAGTTTATCTCTAGGATGGAGGATGCCCTTTAGTAGTAGAAGAAAGTGTTTAGAAATGGAAAATTCCCTCTAAGTATGAATGGCAATGTCTAGGAGTAGAGCATGGCCTCTAAGATTGGAAGGTGACTCTTTGAGTGCAGGGAAGTCTTTAGGAATGGATGACATTCTGTAGGAATGGAGGATGAGTGTGAAGAAATGGGGTCCTGTCTCTAAGAGTAGACAACATCCATGAGTGGAGAATAGTCTCTTGAACTAGAGGGTGGTGTTAGGAAAAGAGGGTGCTCCTAGGAGTAGAAGATGTTCTTAAGAGTGGAGTATGGTCTTAAGGAATAGCAGCCCCCACTGAAATTGGAGGCAGTCACTAGGAAAGGAGGGCAGCCTTCAGCCTCTAACAGAAATCTTCCTATAACAATGAAATTAGTTCTGCCAACAACCTGTATGTTGCTGTGACAGGACTCTTCTCAACCATGCCTCCAGATAAGACCCCTTTTCTTGTGGAAAATTTGTTTGAAGTCTTGTGAGACATTGAACAAGGGACGAGGTAAGTTGTGTATAGATCCCCAATGCATAGAAACTGTAAGATAACAAATTATATTGTTTCAAGCCACTGCATATGTGATCATTTGTCATATAGCAATAGAGGACCACCACAGAAGCCCAGAGTAGGATATAAAGGAGAATGGTGGAGGAGATGAATTCAAGTATGATATATTTGATACACTTTAAGAACTTTTGTAAATGCCACAATGTATTCCCACCCAGCACAATTAAAAAACAGAAGAAAGGAGAGAAGATATGGAACTTACAATAGTCCTGCTCTGGGCATCAAAAGGCTGGTCCACTTATGTCTAGTAGGACCAGATGAGAGCACAGGAATGGATGGAATGATGAGATGGTGGGTAAAGTAAAGTGTTTGTGACATCCCTGTTACTCAAGAACAATGATGTTCTTATCTTACAACCAGATTCCAGCTAAGAATAAAATCTTCCTTTAATGTTGTCTATACCAGTTACTTAAGAAGCAAAGGACAAAATGGATATTTGGATCAATTAGGGTATTTGAGTGCTCACAAGGTAAAACGTGACAGCAAAAGAGGAAAATAGGATAAGAGAAAAACCAAGCTCTGGGCTCAGGCAAAGTCTGCCCCTGGAAGTGCTGGAGCTACATTTCTCCATTTACTTGCTTCTCTTTGAGGATAGGATGGCTTTCATCTTCACAGGTTGTAGGACACCAGGGCCTGAAGTGAGGGAATCAGTTGACCAGTGGGAAGTGTGGATACTGCCACTGAGGGTATCCTCAGGGAGGGAGTTGACCTCTGTTTGCTCCCACATGGTAGGGACTAGTTGAGAGATCTGCTGTAGCAGGTGCATCCCAGCCAAGAATCTCCAAGGAGATACAGGTTGCTTCAAGGTCTCAGAGGTGTGACCCATGACCTTGTATTGCCCACCCCAGTATTTTGTTGGCATAATCCTGTGTAACTCTTAACTTATTCCCCAGACTATTTGAGATGGCTTCTAACCACTTACTCCTTTCTTTTCCAGACTGGACTGAATTCTCAGTAACTGGTACATGAAGTAGAAGCCATTAAATGTATATGCATGGGCAGTTGCCTGTAGGACTTTTTTCTGGTACATGAAGTAAAAGCCATTAAATGTATATGCATGGGCAGTTGCCTGTAGGACTTTTTTCTGTGTGTTGATATTCAGGTATTAGGACAAATGATGATCACACAAGCAGTCCTATGACCTTACAAGTCTAGATGACATATGAAGATGAAGGTTTCATTTTACATTGTATTATTTTATACACATGGTATGTAGAGTCATGACCTGGTCACACACACCAAGCTACCCTCTCTCTGGAGATGTAGGATGTCCATGCCTAGTCACATTCTGTTGCTTGTTGTGATTCTGATCATTTTGAATTGTTATGTGATCCCACCAAATTTTCCAAAATAATAAAATGGTCATCAAAGAAAATTGAAATATCAGAAGATATAAACTGGGCCTGGCTGCTAATGTCTCATGCCTGCAATCCCAGCTACTCAGGAGGTTGAAACAAGTTCAAGACCAATTCTGGCAAAGTTAGTCAAAGAGACCCTGGCTCCTCACATGAAGGAGATCCTGGGTTCAATCCCCACTATAGCAAAGAAAGAAATAGAGAGAGAGAAAGAGACAGAGGAGGGGGATCAAGAGAGAGGAAGGATAGAAATAAATAAACTATAATTGGTACATTTTGATGTAAACAAGAATACTAAAACAACTGAAATATATGTACTTTTTCCCTTCAAAATTAAGTGGCCAAGAAGGGTATTTGATTAAAACAGTTGCTATAACCACATCCAGAAACAGAAAAAAATTAGTACTTTTTTCAGTTAAGAGACTTGATTAAAAAATAATTGGCATAGGGCTGGAGTCATGGCTCAAGTGATAAAGCACCTGCCTAGCAGGAAGCTGGAGGCCCTGATTCAAACCCCAGTACTGCCAAATAAAATAAAATAAAAAAATAAATATCTTTTGAAATTTTACTTTATTAACAGAAGATTTTTGCAGTTAAACTTGTAGAAAGTTACATTTCCTTAGAATTAAATCACTTTCAAATATCCCACCACTTAAGATCAGTTCTCTTGGCAGAAATAAAGAGCCAAGCAGAGAGACAGCAAATATGCAGGTAGTGGCTGTACAAGGGACTTGGATTGGCAAGGAGGGATCACTTTAAGCATTTGGGTAAATGCTGAAGGGTCCCTTTAAAGGAAGTGATGGGACAGCAACATCCCAGTCTGCCATGTAGGAGAGGTGATCTAAGTCTTGTCTCTTGTCTCTGGCATAGAGTGGGAGCAGTGTGTGACTCAACCTACTTCTATATGAGCAAGTTAAACACTTTTAGGAGAGTTCTGAGGCACCATAAAAATCCATTGCAAAGTTCACCTCGATAGGTGATAAACAACATCATTTTTTAACACTTTGCAAATTTAATAAGCAAAGGATTCCAGTGGTTACTGCTTATAACAAATTACCTCAAAGTCAGTGGTGTAACCCAACAGTCCTGTGGTTTAGGAATTTTAGAGGAGACTTCTGGCTCTGCTTTTGGTCCTCTTGGATACTTACACCATGCATGGAGATCAGTTGACAGGAAGAGTGATCCTAACTGCAGAAGAGAACTCAGTCTCACAGCTAGTAACATCCAGGAAAACAATGACTGGCAGTCTGCACCACCATGTGGACTCTCCAACAGGGCAGTGGGATGTCCCATTTCATGGCTGATGCCCACCAGGTAACACACCTCAAGAACAAAGTGGGAGCTGCATGACCTTTTGTGACACATAGGTCACTTTTCCCCTGTTCTGTGATTTGAAGCAGAAACAAGTCTGCTCCAGTATAAGGTCATGGGGTACGGCCAGGTTACATCTGAGATGAGCCTGTGGAATGGGGACAGTGTTGCTCAAATTTTTAGGAAATACAAGCTGCTGTACAAAGGAAGGAGGGCATCCCATGTTATCTCTCAACACTTCTTGTGAACATATGTTTTCTGACTGAAAAATAAAACAAGAAAGGATTGAAAGTTCCAGAAGGATTCTCAGAAAAACATTTAATAAAAAGAAAATGAAGAGATGTCTCTCCCTTGATACCACCCTGATTACAAAATGGATAGTGATCATGCATTCATAAAGCATCATAATGATGTAAGCATTGTAATAAGGAATAGTCCAAGTAGAGAGAAGCACACACTTGTGAATCAATGTACTTACCAGTGACAACATCTTCTCCCAGTGTTGCCTTGACAGGTGCTACACAGGCTGGAGGGAAGAGGTCTTTGGACAAATGTCAGCTATTGCTAAAATGTCATCCAAAAACCTCAACTCACTTTGTATAGGAGAGCCATACTGAAATCTAGAGCACATTTGGGGGAAATTGCTACCCTATAAAAATGAAAACTCAGTCACAAATATGTCCAGTGCCCTTTGGATGACAAAACATTGAGTGACCTCCTCCTTAATAGACCATCTACCTCAAGCTTTCTGTACCCCAATCTGATATGTATTGCTGACAGTAGGAGGCCACTAAGATTGATGAGGACACTACATTTTCTAAGTGGCAAGGGAAATACCAGAACAGAAGAACAATTTTTCTTTACTGTGTTTTATAATCAGCTGAGTGTGGTCACCATACAGCCATTTATTTTTCTCATATTCTCTTTGAAAGCTACTTTACATATTTGTTGTGGCAACTTCTCTAGGCACAAAATAGCAAAATTATCAGCCAATAACCTCATTTGTTATAAATTAACCCATCTAGGAAACTCAAATGAATTAAAAAATTAATGATTGAAAACACCAGCAAGGAGTTTATCACTTACTCTACTGTAGTGATAAGTGATCACTACAGTGATCTGTAGAGTAAGTAATAAACTGTAAAGTGATAAACTCCTTGCTGGTGTTTTCAATCAACTCCTTCAACATTTAAGTGTGCTCCATATTTTTAAAGACAATAGTTAGAAGTATCTAGAGATACTGAGATACTGAAACAAAAGCAAGCAATGAAAAGTACTTAAATGAATAAATGTATGAATTCTGAAGTTCCATAGAGTAAGATTTCACTTATGCTTTGATTCCAACTAAATCTGTGAAAAGACAAGTTACTAACCTCTTCAATCTTTCAATGAAATGGAAATAAAGAATCAAAGTAAAAACAACAGTCAGATGCATGGTATCTGGGGCTAAGTTCTGAGTTTGAATCTGAACTTAGTCATGTATTAACTATCTGGCACTAGGAAGATTAATAGAATTCTTTATGGACTGTTTCCTATTTTAAATAAGATGAATATAACACATTTTTCGTAAAGCTGCTGAATTGGATGACATTAACATCTTTTCCTCTGGTAGGATTCATTGTGTGAATGTTCAAGAAGCATGGAAAATGTGGCATTTAAAAGTTGTGTGTTAAATTTCACAATTCTGAAGTGCTCCACCATCCATTACATTTGGGAGATTCCACAGCTGGAAGTTCTTCCACAAATATTTGTACAAGTCACAGGTCACAAGAGCAGACCTGAACCTCTGTTTTAGAAGAGAGCACCATGGCTGGTGCTCCCCAGCTGAAGACCTGTGGAGAATGTGCAGTGAGGACAGCTCTGGAGATTGGCAGGAGCTGTGGCACAGGAGGGTCACTTCAGAGAGCTCAGCAAGAGGGTGTCAAGAAGGACTTGCTGAGGACTTGGACTTGAAATTAAATGATTAGAAGAAGAGTCAAGGAGTCTGTCATTTCCATTATTTCTATTATTGGTATCTATATAGGCTGTATATAAGAGGTGAGAGTCCTGAAGCAGAATTAATAGTGTGCTTGGTTAAAGAACAGCACAGTGGCTCAAAAGGAGATTGCTAGAGTCAAAACAAAAACTTTTCTTATTAGTTGGGCTTTAGGGAGGTAACTAGGTCATGAAAGTGGAGTCACTCTGAATGAGCCTAGTGTCTTTGTAAAAGAGGCTCCAGAGAGCTCCCTCATCCCTTCTTCTATGTGAGGATGCAACTTCTTGACAGGAGAGGACTCTCAACATGCAAGAAGACTGCCAGTGCCTTGATCTTAAATTGCCTAACATCCAAACTGTGATTTAAAAATCACCCATGCATTTTATTATCACAGACCCAAATGACTGAAATGGGGTTTTTAATTATTTTTCTGGTTTGAATACTTCTAGTTCTTACTTGCATTCAAACATGACTATAAAGCAGTTTTTACTTGCCTTTCTGTGTGAGTTAGGAATGCTTTTGCCTGATGTGTTCTATGAAGTCACTTCTGTTTAACAGGAGAGCACCAGCTCTCAAGAGCCAGACTAGCTCCCAGCTTACCACCAGACAGGGTGCTCTCTTCTTTTTATTATCAAGGTCATTACTGTCAATAGAGCCTCCAATTTGTTCTAATGCACCCTTATGAAGAGGGCAGTAGCATCACGCTACTCAATTACATTAACTATCACTAGCTAAATCACTCATCTTGGAAAACAACTTTAACTGTGACCGTGCCCTATTCCAGTGTTCAATTATAGACACTGATCTGTACTATGTCCACACTTCTACTGGCTTATAGAAGCTTTGTAGCCACCTGTGATACCCATCTGCAAAGGCCTGATGCTCTCTTGCCTCCCTTTGCCCTCTTCTCTCAGTTTGGAGCACATGCTCAGAAATTTCTTTTGTTTGACTGGCAGATTAATTCAATCTTAGGCCAATAACTCTAAGTAACTTAATTTTGATACCTAGAAGTCTATAACCTGGCTTATATGTATGACAAATATGTGGCACCTCAACAAACTAAGACTAAAGATGAGGTTGCATTTCATTTATTATTTGAAATAATAAAAACTGCTTCTGAGTCCGTGGAGCTGAGATTATATGTGGTTCATGCCTCCTTTCTCAAAACTCTCTTATGACCTTATGAAATAAAGGGAAAAATCACTCAACACCAGGGGTTAGTGTAATGCTTTGCCCCTGTCTTTACCGAACCCAGGCACTGGAGCATTGTAAGTGCCACTACCAGCAGAGTCTCAGGTTTTGGAATGTCCCACCATCCAGTTCTCACCACCCACATTGGGAGTCTGGAATTAATGGAAACTTTGCAGTCTTCTGTTTGTGCTGCTCTCTCCACTGAAGAAGCCAAAATGCCAAGCATTTCCTCATGGCTCTGGAAAATGTTTCTAGAGTACAGGACACTGTCCAGGGAAAAGTCATTTGCACTTACCTAATACAGTTCCTTTGGGGTTCTGCTTTCCCTATGGGTCCACATGTTAGCACCACACACACACACACACACACAGAATAACACTCACATGCACACTTCTTCTTCATGATAGCTGATGATGAAATATTAGGGGTCTGTAATGGTCTCCCTGGAGTTCCAGTGCCAACACCCATACTTCCCTCAAGCCACCCTTACCTAACCTGCCTTAAGATGAATCTCAGGTACTGATTGCAGGACACCTGGTACAAAAAATATGAAATATTTTGGAGTGAGTTTCTCTTTAAAAGAAATGTGAAGTCATGACAAGTGACTGCACTTTGGGACACATAAACCTGAGAGCCCTTCTAGCACCTTAACCATTACATCAGAATGAAGGAGTGTCTTAATCCCACTTAGCTCCTGTGAAACTATTCTCACCATTACCCAAGATCATGCAGAGCCTAAGTTTTTGGCAAGAGTGGCCTTTATTAAGATTTTCAAACACCTGTTTCCCTAGAAACATCACATCATTTTTGTGGTACTGGGAATTGAACTCAGGTCCTACACTTTGGAGCCACTCCACCAACTGTTTTTGCAAAGGGATTTTTCAAGATAGGGTCTCGCAGAATTATGTACCTAGACTGACTCTGAACTGCAATCTTCATGATCTCTGCCTCCTGAGTAGATAGGATTACAGGTGTGAGCCACCAGCGCCTGGCCAAAAGAAAATATCTTATTCTAAAACTTTCTTAAATTTCAATGTTTCAAGCATTATTTAGGCTCCCTGTTACTTCAGTTCTTTTGCCCTGTCTCTTATTCTTCTTTGATTATTGTTGTACAGCTGGCAGTTTGGGTGTTTGGCCAAAATGTGCTGGCACTCTAGCCCCTTTCTAAACTCAGCATTTGGGGGTGTAGGATCACAATGCTTCTCAGTATAAATTCTTGTCCAGTGTTTGCAAATGATGCTTAGTCAATTTGGTACTGACTGATTTCCACATGAAGGTTGGTTGTAGAACCCTGGGTAAAGAGTTCTAAAGTATATACTTTCATGAGTGGATTGGCAACAGGTCTAGAATAGTGATGTATGCTTTCCCCCAGGAACTGTTAAATTGTGCTTCAAGGAGCATTGACTGGGTTTTCTTGTCTCCTCCTTTCAGGATGTTCTTGGTTTTATTGTTGTTGTTATTGTTGTGGGGTTTTTTGTTTTTCTGCTACTGGGGATTGAACCCATGCTCTCATGCTTGTCTAGAGTAAGTGCCCTTCTACTCAATCCACACAACCAGTCCTTTCATTTTTGAGACATGGTCTCACTAACTTTTCTAGGACTAGCCTCAAAGTCTTGATCTTCCTGCCTCCAACTCGTGAATAGCTGAGATTATAGGTATGTAGCATGATGCTTGTTTCAGACTCAGGATCTTTCTGGTGTTTTTTTACATTCATCATTTATGTATGTTCTCACTCTGAAAGTGGAAACTCATGGTCAACTTTGTTAAATTTCGTCAGCACATTTTACACAGTGCAATGTAGCTTAAATTGTTAATGCATACATCATTAATGTGAAAGATAATATTACTTCAAAAATTTATCCTTACCTGCTAATTTCTACAGCAAGACAATTCATCACTTACATTGTGGTCTTTTATAATGAATGTGACAGCACTCAAGGAGCCCAAATATTCTGCAGGCTAGAAACCATGGCTGACATACAAATCAACATTCCAGGATATTAAACCACTTAGGATTAGCAGTAGTGCTGGGGATGTATAGACTCTAGTGTTTCTGTAAGAAGTCTCTGTGTCCAATTTGGCTGGCAGCTTCCTGATAGAGGTTCTATCTGCTTCCAGTGAGTCTCAAGGACCAGTGCACTTGCCCCTCCACCAAGATGGCCAGGAAGTTTCTTGAAGTTTTAACAGCACAGGGCTTTCTGGAACACGGGGTTCTTCATGGCTATGGTAATAAGTAGTAGACATGCTTCAGAACTGAAGCAAACAATGGAGAACATTCAGTTCTTTTTGGTGATGGACATCAGGGCCATCACCAAGGCCTTGCCATTTGCCCTTCCATTCCTTTTCTTGTGCATTGTTCTCCTGTCAGTTACAACATGATGGCTTCAAATTTTAAGGATAATACAAGCTACCTTCTCCCTTTCTACTTCTTACTTCCCTTGCTGATATCTTTGCCTAGCCTTGTCCTTTCAGTTGTCTTGTAACTAGAATGGTGCTTATGGGAGAAAAGAAGAGAATGACCTAAACTCTAAGAGCAAAGCAACATCAACACATTCTGGCTTCAACTTACTGAAATTCTCTGGGCTTTGATTGACAGAATGCTAATGAAAACATTTCTAAAATTCTGTGTATTGACCTATTCTTGGAGCTATTTGTGAATAATTTAACTGACATCTTAATCTCACTTTACCAGGGAGGATACTGAAACTTGGAGTGCTATAATTCAGTTATTTAGCAAAACCAGAAGATTTTATGTCCATTCAAAATGTGTGTTTGAAAGAAACAATGAAATGTTATGATACAATGGTGATGAACAATATCTAAAAGGGAATTTGTGAATACCAGAAACTTCTAAATTTCCATGTCATTCTGAATTCTCAGAGCCATGGATTATATTAAAACGTCCACTGTGTTCCCACCAGGAACTGATGATGTGTGGCAAAAAAAATATTTCTGCTAGCATAAACAAGCATATTTTGAGGGGGGAAAGGAAACAGATTAGAAAAGTATTAATGAGAAGTGTTAATGTTGAATTTTGTTCTGTTAAATTCTCAGTTATACTCATCTAAAGATTCTTTGATTGCTCTTTGAGACAGGTTGAGCTCTCTTTGAATCCCAGTCTGACCTGGAACTGATGATCCTCTTGCCTCTGCCTCTCAAGTGCTAAAATTACAGGAGTGATCCACTACATGTACCATCTCAGATTTTTTTTTTTTGCAGTATCGTGCTTTTGAACTGAGATTCCTGTGCTTGCAAAGTAGGCACTCTACCACTTAAGCCATGCCCCTAGCCTTGCTGCCCATTTTGTTTTAGCTACTTTTCAGATAAGGTCTCAAACTTTTGCCCAGGTTCAGCCTCCAACCACGATCCTTCTACCTGTTACTCCCATGTAGTTTTGATTACAGGCGTTCATTATCATGCCCAGCTTTTTAGCTAAAATGAAGCCTCTCTAAGTTTTTGCCCAGGCTGACCTCAAACTGCAATCCTTTCAATCATCACCTTCATAATAAATAGCTGGGATCACATGCCCAAGCTTAGAATTCATGAGAGAATAAAATTTAATTTTCCACCTTTGTCTGAGAAGCAATATCTAAGTAGTATTCTCAAGTTTACTTTTTCAAGTTGAGGTTGGGAGGCAGGTGATTATTAGTTTTGACTTAGATTATCTCTGTCATGTGTAACAGACTTCTGCTTACTAGGTGGCTTTCGAAGAAAGAAAGAAAAGATGCATAGATCAAAGTAACCCAAGAAAAATATCTTCTGAATTTTCTAAATCCATGTGTTTTTTTTTTTATCCCTGATGCTAAGGATCAAATCCAGGACCTCCTGCATAATTTAGTAAAGTGCCTTACCACTGAGCCATACCTCCAGCCTCACCCATCATTTTAACCTCCTGTCTATAATTATTGTCTTTATCTCTTTACTTCTGGTTCAGAAAAACCTGGTCCTGGTGTATGAGAATCAGCTTCTGTCCAATGTGGAATGTGCTCTGAGACAAAGATAAAAAAGGAGGCAGACAGAAACAGGATTTCAAAGAGTACAGTTTGCTGAGGACTTGCAGAAGTGTCTCTTGGGAAGAAGCAAGACAGGTCATCTCCACACTCCAAGGAGGAGGAAGGGGATTATAATCCAGGCACAACAAATGTGCGCCACAGCCAGTCTGGTCTTACAGACTGCAACATCAGTTAAGAAGCAGTCTTGTGTCAATGGCCAACACACAATGCCTGGCTGCTTTTCTTATTGACTTGTTTGTCCTGTAGGTTTGGGAGGCATATCAGTCACCAGGCAGGCAAGATGGCTAGGTCACATCAAGATGAATCCCTACAGCTTCCCTCAGACTAATATTAAATTCTCCCATAAATATTTAAGTTTAATCAAAGTCACATTTAGTTGCTAAATATGTAATATTAGAATCTCACACATAACCTGCTCAAAATCCTTCACTTATTAATGATGAAGTGTGACCAAAGTACCAGTTTGACCCTATTTACAGTTCTCTGACAAATACAGAAATAGAATGAAGAATTTGATTGCCCAGTGTGAAAGACACTTTGACAAATTGTAAAACAGATAAGTTATTACTTAGTTGAAATTTAACTATCATTTTTCTTCCAAAAGATCCTGGTCTTTGTATGCATCTCTTGTATTTAATGTGTATATGTGTGACAATAGCCCATTAGTATGTGTCAAAATAAATTTTAAAATTGTAACATTCAAAACGAGAATTCTATTTTGAGACAGAAGCAAATTTTTCAATAGAAAGAGCATAGAAAATAAATAACTCATGCTGCATGTAAGAAACAATTGACTCCAAAAATAACAAGAAATATTTTACATCACACTAAACTCAGAGAAGTTTGGAGAACATTATGAAGTGAACAGGAAAATCACAAAGTGTTGTCTTCATTCACATATTCAAGTTTCTCTTTCTTAGGAGAGTGCAAAGCAAAAATCATGTCTTTCATATATCTACGTCTATCTCTCTCTCTCTCTCTCTCTCTCTCTCTCTCTCTCTTTCTCTCTCTCTCTATTTATCTATCTATCTGTCATCTTATCAGGTCCACAAGCTTGAAGGAATGTAAGAAGCACAAACCTGAGAGAATTCTGAAAACCATGATTAGTGCTTCTTATTTTTGCTTACCCTAAGTTTTCTAATCATTGAAAGTAGAAACATTGAAGAAAATCTCTGTATCAACCAGTTATAACCTCATAGTAGATTTGCTTTCTAAAAGTTTTTATTTGCTCACCTCTTTTTTACATTTTAATTTTAAACTGGAAAAAGGCAAAATTAATCAACAGAATAGGTCTCCTTGATGGATTATTTTATTCTTTTTTTTTTTTTTAGGAAAAGTCATTGGTGAGTGAGTGGAATGAGGATAAGGTTGGTCTCCTGGCACTGGATATAAAGATCAGAATGTTTTATCTTGGGCTGAATATAAACATTAGGGCTGCATAATGATTATATGTTCTTTATTGTATTTAAAATATTTCCAAACTCAGTGTCACATCACTGGATAAAATTGCAAGAGAAAAGGGGTGAAATGGTCCTGACACAATTTCTTCACTTTCTTTCTGAGACAAATGTGGATCAGAGAACCAATGTGATCTGACTGAGCCACCAATGTCAGATAAAAATATGGCTCAGTGTTTGTTGTCTTACACATGCTCCATCAGATACCTGTCTTTACAAGGCATGTTGCATCCACTTCATATTTATTGAATACATTCTCCATTGTGCCTTTATGGTACCAGAGTGAATGGCTTTGAAAGATGAATATTAAAAGTTTACACTTGTAGTATGCAGGTACCAATGCTAGATGATGAAATTGTAAATACCGCTCCCAGAGAAGTGGAAAAATAGGAGCTTTATGACTATTAATCTGATGTCACCCAGTAATACATGCTTAAATGGATCTGGAATAAGCAGAAATATTAAGACCCATGTGTTTATTCCCATCCTCTGAGAGTATCTGTGGGAGATAAAATATTAAATAAGTTCTCATAGAAGGAAGAAAGGAAGGAAGGAAGGAAGGAAACCAGGGAGGAGGGAAGGGAGGAAGGATAGAGGGAGAGGGACAGAAGGAGGGATGAAAATAATTCAATATTATATGATGGGGTAAGAATAGCTAGCTGGATATTTCAGAAAGAGTCCAAAAATGTACATAGTCAAATATATTGTGAAGTGGTAAATAATTGTTTATGACTTAGAATATATGTCAAGGAATAGCATAGGAAATAACACTAAACAAATTGACAAGCATGAGCTCATGGGTGATTTGCTTTCCCATTGTGAGGAAGTTGAACACTGTTCTTTAGGCACTGCAGAGCAACTCTACAGTTCAAGCAGAGGTCTAGAAGGACCACATTGTTTTACAGAGTGTGTTTTGTGGCTAGGGAATACATTGGAGGGCCTAGACAAGGGTTCCTTGGAAAGATGAGGACTGAGTCTACCTGATGAGGGAGGAGGCACCTCCCTGGGGAATCTAGCACAGTGAAAAAATTATTAATGAAACATTGTAGACCTTGATAAGGACACTCCAGAGGCTGGGGGAAGGAGGGGATGTTAACAAAAATAAAATGCTCATGATTGTTAATAAAAGGTTTTTTTTTTAATGAGTCCACAAGGTTTTGACAGATTAGCGATTATAAGAAGGTTTGTCCTAGGAGGATCCTGAGTACAGTCTCTCAGGCACAAGTGTGTGCACACATGTGTTTCTAAAACTGATTCACAGGACTTATTGGTCAGATTCTTAGGCAATCTGAGCATTCATCTCTTGAATTTATCTGTGTTGCAGACCTATAGAATAAAGGTTGAAATATTAAAATGAGATTACATATCCATGTTAAGAAAAATACACTGAGATAAATGAAACATAAGTAAAAAGTCATGTCAAAGTAGGTGGCAGATTGTGAATTACTCAGCCACCATCATGACCATAGTTAATCTCTTATACCAAATCTCTTTCTGTAAATTCACATTTATATCATCCATACCTTCATCTATACCTAGACCTATATCTATATCTTACTCTTTCTGATCCTTTTGAGAACTGTCACCACACTAATGATGTTATAAACCAACCTAAGTTCTCATATACCCTGTCCATGAATGGTTGTTTTGAAGATGAGATAATTAATTTATTTTGATTATCATAAGCAAAAGAAATGAATGGACAGATGCATAGTGCTGTGAGACTGGCCACATGATGAAGTGGACCCCACCTTCCATCCAGAGACACCCCTTACCTTCTCTTGTACCTGCATCTCACTCCCCCACCCTCTGCCACTGCAGTGGGTGAATGAAGAGATGAGTAAGGAAAGTGACATGAGCTGCTTCTATATTTTAGATTTGCTGACTTATGAACAGTTGAGTAAACATTGAGGATTATTCACTCTCTTTTCAACATAAATAGCAATTTTGGCATTTCATTTGTTTCATCATCTGACCATAAATGAGTTACATAAACTATAGCTGAAGTTTGTCCTTAAATCAACTGAGAGAAATGTTGTCCTTATATTTAATAGGTTGAATGACTCACTGTTCATTGCTCATAAAGTCTGGTGGCCATATTGATATGCTGTTAGTAATGAAATTCCTTTTCTTTTCTTGATCACTTTATAGAATTGCTTCCAAATTTGAATTCTCACTAACTATATTTAAAGATAGCTTATTGAATGGATCATCAATGCAATAAAAGAGGAACTTAAAAAGTTCCTGGAAGTCAATGAAAATGAAAACACAACCTACCGGAACCTATGGGACACAGCTAAGGCAGTCTTGAGAGGAAAGTTTATAGCCATGAGTGCATATATTAAAAAGATTGAAAGATCCCAAATCAATGACCTAATGATACATCTCAAATTCCTAGAAAAACAAGAACAAGCAAATCCCAAAACAAATAGAAGGAGAGAAATAATAAAAATAAGACCTGAAATCAATGAAATAGAAACCAAAAAAAACCATACAAAGAATTAATGAAACAAAAAGTTGGTTCTTTGAAAAAATAAACAAGATCGATAGACCCCTGGCAAACCTGACTAAAATGAGGAGAGAAAAAAACCCAAATTAGTAGAATTAGGAATGCAAAAGGGGAGATAACAACAAATACCATGGAAGTCCAGGAAATCATCAGAGACTACTTTGAGAACCTATATTCAAATAAATTTGAAAATCTAAAAGAAATGGACAGATTTCTAGATACATATGATCATCCAAAACTGAACCAAGAGGAAATTAATCACCTGAATAGACCTATAACACAAAATGAAATTGAAGCAGCAATCAAGAGTCTCCCCAAAAAGAAAAGTCCAGGACCTGATGGATTCTCTGCTGAATTCTATCAGACCTTTAAAGAAGAACTGATACCAACCCTCCTTAAACTGTTCCATGAAATAGAAAGGGAAGGAAAACTGCCAAACACATTTTATGAAGCCAGTATTACACTTATCCCAAAACCAGGCAAAGACACCTCCAAAAAGGAGAACTATAGGCCAATCTCCTTAATGAACATTGATGCAAAAATCCTCAACAAAATAATGGCAAACCGAATTCAGCAACACATCAAAAAGATTATTCACCACGACCAGGTAGGCTTCATCCCAGGGATGCAGGGGTGGTTCAACATACGAAAATCAATAAACGTAATAAACCACATTAACAGAAGCAAAGACAAAAACCACTTGATCATCTCAATAGATGCAGAAAAAGCCTTTGATAAGATCCAACACCATTTCATGATAAAAGCTCTAAGAAATCTAGGAATAGAAGGAAAGTTCCTCAACATTATAAAAGCTATATATGACAAACCTACAGCCAGCACTATACTTAACAGAAAAATTAAAACCATTCCCTCTAAAATCAGGAACAAGACAAGGATGCCCACTATCTCCACTCCTATTCAACATAGTACTGGAATTCCTAGCTAGAGCAATTAGGCAAGAAGAAGGAATAAAAGGAATACAAATAGGTAAAGAAACTGTCAAAATATCCCTATTTGCAGACGACATGATCCTATACCTTAAAGACCCAAAAAACTCTACTCAGAAGCTTCTAGACATCATCAATAGCTATAGCAAGGTAGCAGGATATAAAATCAACATAGAAAAATCATTAGCATTTCTATACACTAACAATGAGCAAACGGAAAAAGAATGTATGAAAACAATTCCATTTACAATAGCCTCAAAAAAAATCAAATACCTAGGTGTAAACCTAACAAAAGATGTGAAAGACCTCTACAAGGAAAACTATACACTTCTGAAGAAAGAGATTGAGGAAGACTATAGAAAGTGGAGAGATCTCCCATGCTCATGGACTGGTAGAATCAAAATAGTAAAAATGTCGATACTCCCCAAAGTAATCTACATGTTTAATGCAATTCCCATCAAAATTCCAATGACATTCATTAAAGAGATTGAAAAATCTACTGTTAAATTTATATGGAAACACAAGAGGCCACAAATAGCCAAGGCAATACTCAGTCAAAAGAACAATGCAGGAGGTATCACAATACCTGACTTCAAACTATATTACAAAGCAATAACAATAAAAACAGCATGGTATTGGCACAAAAACAGACATGAAGACCAGTGGAACAGAATAGAGGATCCAGATATGAAGCCACACAACTATAAGCAACTTATCTTTGACAAAGGAGCTAAAAATATATGATGGAGAAATAGCAGCCTCTTCAACAAAAACTGCTGGGAAAACTGGTTAGCAGTCTGCAAAAAATTGAAACTAGATCCATGTATATCACCCTATACCAAGATTAACTCAAAATGGATCAAGGATCTTAATATCAGTCCCCAAACTCTTAAGTTGATACAAGAAAGAGTAGGAAATACTCTGGAGTTAGTAGGTATAGGTAAGAACTTTCTCAATGAAACCCCAGCAGCACAGCAACTAAGAGATACCATAGATAAATGGGACCTCATACAACTAAAAAGCTTCTGTTCATCAAAAGAAATGGTCTCTAAACTGAAGAGAACACCCACAGAGTGGGAGAAAATATTTGCCAATTATACATCAGACAAAGGACTGATAACCAGAATATACAGGGAACTTAAAAAACTAAATTCTCCCAAAACTAATGAACCAATAAAGAAATGGGCATGTGAACTAAACAGAACTTTCTCAAAAGAAGAAATTCAAATGGCCAGAAAACACATGAAAAAATGCTCACCATCTCTAGCAATAAAGGAAATGCAAATTAAAACCACGCTAAGATTCCACCTCACCCCTGTTAGAACAGCCATCATCAGCAACACCACCAACAACAGGTGTTGGCGAGGATGCGGGGAAAAAGGAACCCTCTTACACTGTTGGTGGGAATGTAGACTAGTACAACCACTCTGGAAAAAAATTTGGAGGCTACTTAAAAAGCTGGACATCGATCTACCATTTGATCCAGCAATACCACTCTTGGGGATATACCCAAAAGACTCTTACTTCAGAGGCACCTGCACATCCATGTTTATTGCGGCACTATTCACAATAGCCAAGTTATGGAAACAGCCAAGATGCACCAGCACTGATGAATGGATTAAGAAAATGTGGTATCTATACACAATGGAATTTTATGCAGCCATGAAGAAGAATGAAATGTTACCATTCGCTGGTAAATGGATGGAATTGGAGAACATCATTCTGAGTGAGGTTAGCCTGGCTCAAAAAACCAAAAATCATATGTTCTCCCTCATATGTGGACATTAGATCAAGGGCAAACACAACAAGGGGATTGGACTATGAGCACATGATAAAAGCGAGAGCACACAAGGGAGGGGTGAGGATAGGTAAGACACCTAAAAAATTAGCTAGCATTTGTTGCCCTTAATGCAGAGAAACTAAAGCAGATACCTTAAAGCAACTGAGGCCAATAGGAAAAGGGGAACAGGTACTAGAGAAAAGGTTAGATCAAAAAGAATTAACCTAGAAGGTAACACCCACGCACAGGAAATCAATGTGAGTCAATGCCCTGTATAGCTATCCTTATCTCAACCAGCAAAACCCCTTGTTCCTTCCTATTATTGCTTATACTCTCTCTACAACAATATTAGAGATAAGGGCAAAATAATTTCTGCTGGGTATTGAGGGGGGGGAGCGGGAGGGGGCGGAGCGGGTGGTAAGGGAGGGGGTGGGGGCAGGGGGGAGAAATGAACCAAGCCTTGTATGCACATATGAATAATAAAAGAAAAATGAAAAAAAAAAAAAAAACAAAAAACCAAAATGTGTTGACACAACTAAGGATTGCTTGATATTTAGATTAAAATTGTTTGGTAAGCAAAAAAAATAAATAAATAAAAATAAAAATAAAGATAGCTTATTAATATCACCAAATATTTTTTGCAACACATGTAATTTTACACTTTTATGAAGTTCAGTAGTCATAATATTTTACAGGTGCACTGAAAATAACATTTTACTGATTGGATATTTATTGTTTTATAAATCTATTTCATTAATCTTTTGTATTGATTTGTTAGCAATTACACAATATTCAAAAATGAATGTCTAAAATGTAGGAGAGAGAGACAAAATAATATCTGGTCAATGTAAATGGATTTGTAGTTTTCTCAGATCTTTGGCTCCTGGAGATGTTATTTATACTTTGAAAATCCCATCCATGAGTTTACTAAAGTTGTCTATACAAGATTTTCAACACACATTTTGACTTGACATCTCATATAGTTTCCTTTTCTCTGTGTGTCTAAGGACTCTCACAAACGTGTGTGGATTACCACAGTGTCCTGAAGACTCAGAATGAACTCTTACGGTAAGAGGAAGAAGACAGATGTCCACATTTACTTTCTGTTTACGATATCAATAACAATTCAAAAATTTCCACATGAAAAATTTGAAGTCATACTACATTTAAATTCAAAAATTTATTTTAGTTAAAAGTGAATTACTATCACACTCTTTTCGATATCCTGCCATAGAGAAATAAGGAAATTTATATTTTGTCTTATTCATAATCTAATGTCTGCCACAAGGGCTTATTATCATAAATGTAACTGCTACAAAGCTGCTGACATTTCCCAGGGACAACTGCTAATCATGAGACATAGAATTCAAATTTTAGCAGACTGCCTTCCCCCTTCCGGAAATATCTCTCTGTGTTCCTTTCATACATGCAAATGCATGCATTCCCCACAGACAAACCACGGAGCTCAAGGTGGGTGTGGCACATCCTCCAACTATTCTTCTGATTCCCATGGATAGCATCTTTCTTCCGGGGAGTGTAAATACCTGGGAAGTTAAGCACCCCTACCTGAGACCTTGGATATCAACCTGGGATCTAGTCTGTGATGCAGCCTGTGGTCCTGTAAGGGGCATCAGAGAAATTTTACGATTCTTGGGAGCAGAAGCACTGACACAAATGCCCACAGTTCTAGGCACAGTATGCAAGCAATCCAGGAGACTGTGATTCTACCCCAGCTCTGAGAAAGCCTCAGAAATTTTATTTTCTTCATGTGATAAGACTCATTGCTGCCTGGAAGCCCACAGCTGATTCTCACAGAACATGTCTTGCAGAATAGAACGCTTCACACTTACCTTGATTTGGAATGTTTCCAAGGAAAACACAGACTCAAGAACAGCTTCCTAGGCAGCCATGCTATGAATATGGCTGCCACTGTTGCATGTAAAGTGAAGAATTTTGAAGTCACTGGAGACCAATAACTTCTCTCTGCCAAAAACCACTTCCCCTCA
Organism: Castor canadensis; assembly: GCF_047511655.1. Lineage (NCBI taxonomy): Eukaryota > Metazoa > Chordata > Mammalia > Rodentia > Castoridae > Castor > Castor canadensis. The sequence continues at coordinate 97,710,633 of NC_133388.1, read as the reverse complement.
TTTTTCCTCACATCCCTAAGGACAAATTTTTCCTACATTTTCTGGCTGCTTCTCTGTAGGAATCCCCAGAGGACACTCTTCACAGATAACAGCAAGGTGCTGAAAAAATATGTACACTGCTACCAGCGAAGAGAGATGAGAAAAACACAGACATTTAGATGACCAGAATGTAGGTCATTATGCTTATTCATCTTAAATTACAATTTTAGTTTTTAACTGTCACTTTACCTTGCTGAGGTCTATTTGAATTCAGATTCCATCTTTCACAAAAATTTATCACTCATTCGAGAAAACTAGATTAGTATGTTAAAACTTTAATTCTGCTTAATTCCCCCATGACTTACCTATTGACTTCAGAAGTGTTTAAAATTGACACACACTCTCTTTATATGGGAGTCAGGTACTTTTTCTGCAGCTCTTTATTTCTTTATGTGTTTCTGCATTCAAAATTGGAATAATTTCTCTCCCACATGAATTACTGCCTTTAGAACTGTTTCATATTTCATTTTGGAAAGCATCTTCATTTCCTGTTAGGGTTTTAGGTTTCCCATATTAAATGTGAATGGATTTCTTTGTAAGAAGTCACAGCTTTCAGCCCTTTAATAATATCTTTCAACATCCTCTGGCTTCCCCTTAGTTTTGACAAGGAATCAGTGTTGGCTCTTTAGAAAGCAACGTGGCTTCTTTCTTTACTGATTTGTAAGGATTTCTCTTTTCCTTTGCATTACAGCACTTTTGTAATGATGTAACTATTTTCTTTTTATTTACTTCGCCTGGCAGTTACAGACTTCTTGACTCTGTGGATGAATACTTTCATTCAGTTTAGCAAAAATTTTAGATATTATCTCTGTTTTCCTGCATAATTTTTGTGAGAGTCTCTTTCTAATACTTTAATTATAGAATTTAAAATTTCCTCACATACCTCTTATCCTACTTTTTATATTTTTTCTTTCTCTGTGTGCTTTCATTTGGATATTCTCTATAGGTCTGAACAGAAGAAATTGGACAATACTTATTTAAAAAAACAAAAAAAAAGGACATTAAGAGTATGCAATATATAAAAAGAATTATTGATGTGCAAATTTAAGCACAATGAGAATTCTTCAAAAATGTTAGGCATAGACATAAATGAAGATTCAGTTATTAATTTTAGTTTCACATTACAAAATAAATTCAATTATAGAAATGATTAAGATCAATCTAATGTCTCACCATAAGTAGGAGTGCCATTTTGAAACTTATACTTGAGTGTTTTCAAAGTCCAAAGTTTCATTTGTTTTGTTTTTAAACTGCACGGGTTCATAAAGGCTTTCCGCCTTTTTGTTTAGGATTAACTAAATCAGGCTGCAGCCTCAAGACACTTCAGAGGATTACATCGTGTTGGTTTCTCCTGACATATGTCCACATAACTCCACAGACTCCAGTATTACATAGTGGAGGTATGTGGCATAACTTCTGTCTAGGACACAGCCAGATGCCAGCACACAATGTTTTCATTTAGATTGCTGTAGCAGTAAATCACCACAAACTTAGTGACATAAAACCACACAAATTTCTGATCTTCTAATTGCATAAAATGGAAATTCAACACAGGTGTCACCTGACTAATATTAAGCTAGGTGGCACTACATTTCTTCTGAAGGCTTTAGGGGAGAATATATTTCTTTGCTTTTCTCAGTTTCTTGAGGATACCTACTGTAGCGGGCTGAGTGGTTACCCCAAAATATATGTGTACATCATAGTCTCCAAGATGTGTGAATATTATTAGATATGATTAAAAATATAATGTGATTAAAATTATTATGGCAAAAAGTGTGATTAAGTTCTGGACATGAAGAGGAGGAATTCCTGAATTATCTAGTTGGCCCTTTATAATAGTGGAGCAAAGGAAGATTTACCAGACACACCAAGGAAAAGGCAATATAAAGATGGAGGCAGAGACTAAATTGAGGTGGCCACAAGCCAAGGAAGCCAGCAACCAGCAGATACCAGGAAGCAAGGAAAACATGATTTTGCTCTGCAAAAGGACCACAGATCTGTTGACAGCAAGATTTTATATTTCTGGCTTGTAGAACTGGTAAAAAGTAGATTTCTTCTGTTTTAAGACAACAACTTTGTGATGCCTGTTTATGGCAACCCTCAGAGAGGAGCACCAATATGCTTCCTGGCTCACAATCCCCATTCTCCATTTTAACAGCCAACAATAGCAGGTCTACTCCTTCTGATACTGATATCTCTTTCATTCTCACATTCAACCACATTCCACTCTGGCCACAGTCAGAAAGTGTACACTACCTTTACAGATTCATGTAATTACAACATCCAGAATAATCTCCTCATCTTAAAGTCCTTACCCTTAACAACTTCAAAGTCCTATTGTCATCTAAAATAATATAAGGATAGATTCCAGGAATGAGGCATCAGGATCTTTGGGAAAGATTATTCTGCCTATCACACAGTAAAAGACAATATGGAACCATGTTTAATATCTTAATGCTTCTTTCAGAAAATAGAAGCATTGTTTCCATTCACATTTTATTTACCAAAGCAAGTCTTATGGATATTTCTGAGTTCCACAATAGCACATTTAAAAAGGATATTAAGCAAAAGAATAACAATACACCCTTTCCAAGAGTGCCTAGCAGCTTTACTGTAATACAGGGAAACATGGAGCAACTCAAGATATTGCATGAGAAAGGCAGTAGGGTGGAGAAAGTGAGAAAATGGGCCTTTGTCTCAAGGGGAATTTATAACTATTGTAATAGCATAAATAAATGGCAACTTCCCTAAAAGAAGAGCAGACAAATACACTAAAGAAAACTCATTTCAATCCATCTGAAAATGATCCATTAATCTACAGAAAGCCACAAAAGATGTCCAAGAAAGATGGAGGCTTCATATTCAGAGCCTTTGCTGTTCATCTACATGTTTCAGCTTGAGAAAGCATCCTCATCACCACTCTTCACCAAATGTGGCTTCAAGACCTGTGTCAGTTCCCACAATAATGGGATCTGAAGTCCATACATGCACCTTGATGTTTTCAGGTATCTTTTTACATCACAATGTATTTTTAGTTAGAAATTGTCTTATATTGGTACTAAATTGGAATGAAATTCATCAAAGTTGCTCAATATATTTTGAACTAAGTAAAGAATTGAAAAGTGAGTGAAAACTAGTTAACAAGTAAAGACATCCCAAAAATGTAATGTCAGAGAACAAGAATGTTGGCCAAATACTAAGTTGAAAGAAATTATAGGTGGAAAACAGGTAGGGAAGCTGGAAGTTTACTATACCACAAATCTATTTATCCAGCTATCTATCACCTATGCAGCTCAGTCACTAAAAATGTCACAAGAAGGATTCTGTTCTATTAAATAGGTAACAGTGTGTTAAGCATGTTAGAATATCAGTTCACAGAGAAATATTGATCCAAAATAAACATTAGTTAGACACTGAAAATAGTAACATGGAATGTGTGGTCAACATTTAAATGAGCAAGTCCAATTATTCTCAGTGCTAATATACCATTCAGGATTGTTCTCTATGTACACTAGCCTTCCTCTAGTTTAAAGAATTGAGGAGAAATATGGACAACTCTACAATCATAATTGGAAACCATAACACTCCAGATTCAATTATGTAGAGAAGAGCCAGATGCACATGAAGTGAGGAATTGAAGCTGCAGCAACAAAGTAAGTCAGTCACCTCACTGGCACAGGAACAGCCCTAGAAGAATACACATTCTTCTTAAGTGTATGTGGGACATTCCCCATGATATGCCATGTGGTAGTTCACAAAACAATTCTTAATAGATTTAAAAATCGACATATCATACAAGTTATCTCGTCTCGCAGGAAAAGGATTAAGTTATGAATCAATAACAGGTGGAAAATTGGAAACTTCACAAGTATGTAGAAAGTAAATCACAAACTCTTAAACAACCAATGAGTTAAAGAAGAAATTGCAATAAAATTTAGAAGATGCTTAGAGACACACCTGCAAGTTTCACAGTCGTGTTTTAGTGTTAAGAGAGAAATTTACAGCTGTAAAATTTTACATGAAAAAAAGGAGAAAGATTTCCAATAATTATTAACTTCTATTAACTTCACAAATTAAGGAAATAGAAAATGGAATAAACTAAACATAAACTAAGAGGAAGGAAGGATATCATAAATATTAGAACAGAACTAAAGTAGAAAAGCAATACAGAAATAAATCCAAGAACAAAAAGTTCTTTGATAAGATCAGCAAAATTAGATTTATAAAGAAAAAAGAGAGAAGAGCAAATAGCCAAAGTGAGAAATTAAAACAATGATGTTACTGTGAATCTTATGGAGATTTAAAAGAGATTTTAAGAGAATGGTAGTAACAATTATATGCCAATAAATTAAATAATTTAGAAGTAATGGGAAAATTTCTGAAATATACAAATTACCTAAATTGATTCAAAAAGAAATAGAAAATCTAATGCAATTGTAACAAATAAATAAAATTATCAGAAATTTCATGATGAGTAATAGTCCTGAAATAGATGGTTTACTAGTGAATTCTACCAAATATTTAAAAAACTAATGCCATTTATTCTCAAACCTTTCTAAAGAAATTGAAGGGGAATACTTCCTACAAAGCCAACATAAATCTGATACTAACTGCATTCTATGAGATCAATATTATCCTGATTCCCAAACTAAAGACAACACAAGAAAAGAAAATTAAAGACAAATATTCATTGTGACTAGAGATGTAAAAATTCTTAACATAATAATAGGAACTGAATTCAACATCAGACTAATTGTGTTTGCAAGATGGTTCACTGAACATTATCAATCAATTATGACATGTGAGTGCATTGTCAGACTAATGTGATGATATATTATATCCCTTTAACATAACAAAGGGAGAAAAAAAAATCACAGAATCATCTCAATTGATACACAGAAGGCATTTGACCAAAAACACTTTCATGATAAAAATACTCAACAAAGTAGGAATAGAATATCCTCAACATAATAAAGAACTTTTATGAAAAACTAACAGCTAATATCCTATTCATTGAAAGACTAAATGATATATCCCTATGATCAGAAACATGACAAAGATACCTGCTTTTACAACTCTATTCAACATTCCTTTAGAATTTCTAGCCAAAGCTATTAAATAATAAGAAGAAATCAAACCATCAGAGTTTGAAAGAATTAAAGCCATCTCTTTTGGTAGATGATATGATTTATGTATAGAAAACAACAAAGAATCCATAAGAAAGCTGCTAGAGTTAACATACACTTTAACAAATTTGCAGGATATAAGATCAGTTCTCAAAACTCCATTGTATTTCTGTCTACCAACAATGAATAATCAAAAAAAATTAAGACAACAATTCCTGGTATGAAAGATATCTAAATAAAAAAGCAGGAAACAAAATTATCTCTTTCTGCAGATGATATAATCCTATATGTAAACCCAAAGAGCACCTAAAAACCTGTTACTACAGTTGCAGGATACAAAGTTGGATACAAAAATCAGTAGCATTTTTGATATTTTATTAACTGACACATAGATAGTATTTAATACCCAAATAACAATGTAGTTGAAAAAGAAATTAAGACAACAGAGTCACTTGCAATAGGGTCAAAAGAAAATAAACTATTTAGGAATTATTTCAGAGAAACTTAAGGGCTCAGTCTGCTGTCATAAAAGTATACAGGCCAAAAGTAATATGTATGACACTGCTGATGAACAAGCATTCAGAATGTTCCCAGCCAGTGTTGCCAGCAGAAGCTTGGTGGACTCTGATTATAAATGCGTATATAGAAAGTGTGCATTTCATTGAAGGAAAACTACTTCTCTCTCTAGGACGCAATTGCTCAATTTGAGTAAATTGATGTTGGTTGATGTGTGTCTTCCATTATAGTTTGCATCTAAGAGTTTCAGTTAATGTTCATTATCTTGGTATAATTATCAACAATTTATCTTTTCCTTTAAAATGTGATTTTAAAATGTGATTAAGAAATAAATTGTATTTTCTACTTTCATGCTGGGGATCCAGCTTTGGTTTATTGTTTTGACTATTTGTAGCAGTTGTGTTAGCCATATAAATCTTTTTAAGCCCTTTTAGAATCTGCTATGACATCATCCATGAGGATAACTTTTAATTTTAAAACTCCAGTTTTAAGTCCTGATAAACCTTAGATTCCACTTCTATGTCTATAGCAAATCCATCTCCTAAACCCTTATCATACTTAGGAGATCTATTCCGATTAAACTGCTGTAATAATTTGAATTACTTTTCCATTGTGTGTCATGGATAATTATTCTCATTATTCAAAAACACTAAAATTCTAAGTGCTTTTGTCCTATCTCTAGGAGGATAATCACCCAGACTTTCATCATTCAAGGTATTAGCCATTGAATGCTCAGGGTACATATATTTTATTAATTAAGGTTGGTACAGAAACAGATTCACTATAGTTACTCAAAGAAGGAATCACTTAAAACATTTATACATTTATGCTCAGAAAGACCTCAGACTAGTATGACCAGCTCTTAGTTTGGGAAGGAAAAGTTCCCAAACTGACTTATCAGGAAAACCACTATCTATGACACTTGTGTACTTGGGACATCTGAAGTTCACTATTGAATTGTTGCATGTAAGATCACACCTTGATAATTGAAATCCAAGGATCAGAGATGAGAATCAGAACTCTTCACCATGCTGCAAACACACATTTCTCTCTGCCACTACTGAAGCTGGTGGCCAGTGCTCAAAATCAGAGTCTGGCTATTCCCATCTTCACACCCAGAAATGAGAAACAGGACTTGGAGTTCTGTTGCATCAAGAAAAAAACAAAGCAAAACAATAAAATGAATCAGAAAGTCCATCTTTGTAATCCTGCTCCACAAGTGCAAACACAAAAGAAGGCAGACTGAGGCCTCCTTATGATTTCTATGCTCTAATATCACTGAATACATCTAACTGTTGCAACTTAATTTTTATGTAGACCCTTTGCCGCCCAAAATTATGGGAGTGTGTATCTTTGCTTTTCATGTACTTCAGTATAGGAATAACTTGTATGAGAGAGACAGAAGAATGGATTCTAAATGCCAAGGGACAATCTTCATCCACATGTGCCAAATGGAAGCACACATTCCTTTATGTTACCTTGTGCTTTGTCTGTGAACTTCTTAATGTTGATACCCACAAATTAAACAGAATGTTTATAATCTAGAAACCACTCAATGGATATGTCTTTAATTGAATTGGAATATTTGGAGGAAATATTTACAAATATACAGATATATATGTACAGTAATAAAATAATATTTTTCTGAAATGAGAATGGCAAATGAGGTGAGACACGTTTTGAACTACACCATACAAAGGAGAGATGATGAAGTCACAACTGCCTTGCCAAGAGGAAAGATTATTCAGTGAATGGATATAATGACATGATATAAAAACATCACAGTTTTTACATGCTTGAATAATTTCCACATGGAAAAAGATTTTACAGATTAAGCAGAAGTAGCCAAAAAATCGAACATGAGGGTATATACATTCTGGGAAACAGTCTTTCAACTCAATCTGAGAAACAAATTTCAAACTCCTAAAAGCTTCAGGTTAGGCTCTCTTGTGTTATGTGTCTCTCCTGGATGGTGAGTACAAGGTCAGGAAAGAATGGGTGGACCTTCATTCTCCTGTCTCCAGAGGCAAACTACAAGAAATGCTCCCAGGACATCCCTTCAAAATTATTTTCTTGGAACGCTCCTAAAATTATTTTGAAAAAAAAAAAGACTCCATGATCAAATACATTTGTAATATCTTAAATAGCACCCATGTTTAGTACAGAACTCTTTGAAATTTAAACATGTTCATGAAAATTTTAAATATCCAAAAGGACAGACGAGTGTAAGGAGTGCTTCCAGAATCAACTGTTTGCTAGTATTTTGTTCTGTGTGTTTTCATGGGGGTGTGGTGTCCAGTGATTTGGTCTTGGTAGGAAAGTGCTCTACCACTGACCCTCTGCCACTGGTGTTTTGAGACAGGATCTGGCATCAAATTCTGGATCCTTCTGCTTCTACCTCCCAAGTTTTAGGACACCTGGTTTAGTGTTTGTTTTTATTCCAGGTCACCATTACAAAAAAATAAGTAAATATCATCAGGGAAAGGGTAGTTAGTTTTCAGTAAAAGAAAAATCAATGAAAAAATGTTCTCCTATGATGTAAATAGCATGTCCAATGGAGAAGATGAAAAAATGAGAAGAGGAAAAGAAGGAGAAGGAAAATAAGAGGCAATGTGTGAGGAAACAAAGAAGGAAAGAAGAATGAAGAGGAAAAATGAAAAATTAAAGGGGAGGAAAATGGAGGGTTGATGGTTGGATTCCAGCACAGAATTGACCTCTAGAATGAGTAAGAGATTTATTCCCAAGAACATTTTTATATTTTTATAGTAGCATACAGGACAAATCCCAGAGAAAGGAGGATGCACTCTGGAAATGCAAACTTTCAAGCCTCCCTTAGCCTTTTAAGCCCATTTCAGTGTTTGTTACAAACTCTTTGGGGTGATGAAGATGTTCCTACTTGGCCATGCCCTTTATACACAACTAGAAGCCTGGGCCTCATCGCAGCCGCCTCAACTGTTGGTGCTTTGCTCTCCAGCAGCTCTCCTGGTTAAGAGGCAATGTTCTGAAAGAGTGGGCTGTTGCAGTATTTACTACCTAGCAGCTTGGGTGATTTGGGAGAGCAGCACTTTAATAATGCATTCAAGAAGAGACTCTACAGCAATATGATACAATTCATGGCTACTTAAGGAAAATTGATCTTAAAGAAAATCAAGCTTGGTTAGGCAGCTATTTTTTCAACAGCAAGTATAATGAACACCACAAATAATTAGAAACACAGACATTAAAAATTATTAGATTTCTATACAGGGAAGGGGTTTGCATGAATCCCATTTGGTACCAAATAAGCAACAGAGTAGTAATACTGCCTCTGGAAAACAGAAGTAGTCTGATAAATTATTGTGTTCCTGTAAAGTCAGCAGTTGCCAAAAACAACTGCAAAATCTGAAGCTGGGACAACCATGGGGTAATAGAACCCTCCGTCTACAAATCCTCCATTGGTGCTTCTTTCTTCCATTAGTAAATGAGGAAAGCAAGTAATTGTTTAGATGGAAGTGAGTGCTGGGTATGCACATACTGCCTTTGTGAGTTATGCAAATACATCGTTGTTATCCTTGGCCAAGATGTGCTAATCTGGTCAGTTCATATTGGATAAAGATACATTGTGAGGAATAGAGAGTGAGCAATTTCATTGTGGGAATTTCTCAGTGTGCAAATGGGCAAACCTTGAGGTTCAGGTCACTCACTTGGCAAGCCTTCTGATGCAATCAAGAGAGGTCATAACATGAGCTGTTTGAGGCTGCTGTTTGGGATACATAGCAGATTGTTTTCCAATAAGTAGAAAGAATGCAGTCTTAAATTGCAATAAAAATATGGTATAGGAAATAAGTGTGCCAGTTATATAATCATTTATTCTCTATCAAGTGTTAGTACTATATATAATCGAATGTTCCATACTTTAATGTGACTGACAGTGCACCAGGTTTGCTTACACCAGCACCACAGAGAACACATGAGTGATGTATTGTGCTGGGATATAACTATGGGTATGTCAGTGGAAAGTAGGAATTTTTCAGTCCCATTACAATCTAATGGGACCACTGTCACATATGATGACTATCATTAACTGAAATATCATTATGTAGTACATGGACCTAATTTTCTTCCACTTGCAACTCTATTCAGTGTTTCAAAAACTGACTGCCTTTGCTGCTGCATTCTATCTGCCACCTGTGATGTGTGCTTTGCTATAAATTTGAGTTATTGATTCTCAAGTTGGAGGTCTGAAATTCTAACTCCCACTCTTCAGACAAAACTTCATAAAGAGTTTTCAACCAGAAACTTCAAAACATTCCTTATCTCCAAGATTCCGATATAGTAACTGGTTAAGAAGGCTATGTCAAATTTTCTCCCACCCCTTTCCCTGGAGACTTCCTTCAATTGGTAAAACATGCTTTTCTTCACTCAATATCCACAAAACATCAGTGAAGCTTAATCTCCGAGGAAAATTATTTCTCATTACAAAAGTTCAATTTTCTGCCACACAGGGAAAGTGAGTAGTTGAACCGGCAATAGACCTAATTATAGACTTGGCAAAATATAGCTGCAGCATGACCACATTTATAATGATTGTCAAATTGCTTTAAATAAGTTAACAGTAAATATGTTAAGAGATTTTCTAATTAAAGAAAGCTTTAGATAATTTTATGACATAAAAACAATCTAACATAAGGTCTGTTGTCATTTATTTTAAGTGTTTAAATATTTGGCTAATAAAATGTACACAGGATGGTTAGGTGGACCATGATAAGCCACCAAGAGCCAGCAAGCATGGAAACTGAGACTTAAGACATGAACTTCAGGTGCAACCTTCAAAGTCAGTGTTTGAAGTCCTGAAATATCCCCAAGTTTCAATTTCCTATTCTGGAAATGGTAATAATAATATTTAACTTTCTTCAAATCAGAGCTTTTCTTTGAATTATTGATTAAAACAATGTATGGAAAAGCAACTTATAAGAAGCCAATTCAATATAAATATGTGTGCTATTTTTCAACACTGTGAACTGCTAAAAATGGTTTAAAAGCTAACTTGAAGTAATGTACTTTTCAGATCACCTTAAATGGTTATGTAAAGGCATATTATTCTGATTTGGCTTGGAAATGGAAATAGCTGATTCTTTTCTTTGCAACAAAAAGTAATTTAGAGCTGATCATATGCTGTTGTCCCTTGCCAACACTCGCAGGCATAGTTAGTACACTGCCAGTCACCATGCCCATGACCCCCTGACTTTAATGCTTCTGTTTCTGCTTCTTAAATTCCTCTCTGAAAAGAACATGTGAGAGAGGGTAAATTCTCCCAGCAACTGCAGCAATGCAAGCTGAGAAAATTGAGAAGGAAAGGACCAGGTTACTAAGGGGCATCCAAGGACACCCAAGGAAAGGGGTCACCATTCAGTTTGTCATTGCAGGAGTCCTGAGAGCCCTAGTTTCCCAGCCTCCCTCATTGCTGACTTCTTGGGGAGATGCTGTCATTTTATGACTTAGGTAGAATTCACCTTCTCATCTCTGTCTTTATTGCCTGCATTTGGGCTCTTGTCTCCTCTCCTGGCTTACTCACTCCATGCTCTGTCTCCACTCTGGCCTTCTGAAGCCATCCTTCTACATGCTCCCAGCATGGTCAAAAACATCAAGTTAGTGAAGTCCTCATTCCTCATTTAAAGTCATTGAATTTTATTCACATCTTCTCAGAAGAAAATCTACAGCAGAAATCACAGAGCAAGAGTCCTCTATTTGTCTGGCCTCTGCTTCCCTGTGTCCTCACATGTGCTTCCTCCACACCTCAGTGACACCACTACAGAGAGATCGCCACCTTATTTTCAGGAAGGTCTCTCCTCACCATTTCATTAAAATATCCCCAATCATTTTTGGAAATATGATTCCTATGCCAGAAAAAACTATTTAAACTGTATGAGTCAATGTGTCTTGATATTTTATCCAAGTTTACCCAGCTGAATGGGTGCACTTGACATCCCAGTCAATTGTTAAACATCTCCATCATCGCAAAAGAAACCCTTCATTCTCAACTTCCATCCTCCCTCACCTCGACATCCCTCCTAGTCTTAAGCATTCACCCATCTGCTTGCTATCCCTATAGACTTTTTGTTTTGGAGATTTCATATAAATAGAATCATATGACATATGGACATTTTATGACTTGACATATTTAATGCCCTCTGACTACCAGTGATACAGTGGCAAAGTAAAATCAGGATTATGTTCCTTTTTAAGGCTAAATATTGTTCCATTGTACAAACACATCCCATTTTGTTTATCAGCTATTCATCAGGAGGCAGACATCAGGTTGTTTCCACCTCTTGGCTATGTGAGTTATACTGCTGTGAGCCTTCACATTCGAGATTTTGAATGAACGTGTGTTTTCATTTCTCTTATTTATATATCAAAGAGTGGGATTTCTGGATCCTATGGTAAGTCCATGTCTAGTCATTTGAGAAATTACAAAGCTCTTTTGCAAGGTGGAGTTCCTATTTCTCTACATCCTTCCCAGTTATTATTATTATCTTGCTTGATGTTGGCCATGTTAGTGGATGTGATGTAGAACCTAGCTATAATTTTGATTTGCATTACCTCAGTTCATGATGTTTAGCATATTTTCATACAATTATCAGTCATTTCTTTTCCTTTTTCATTTTAAATTATTTATTTTTGTGTTTTGCCACAGTGTCTCACTATGTAGCCCAGGCTGGCTTTGAACTTGTGATCCTCCTGCCTTCATCTTCCAAGTTACTGGATTAAAGGCATACACCACCATTGGCAAACATCTTTCTTGAAGACAGGTCTGTTCAGTTTCTTCGCCAATTTTTTATGCACATTATTTGTCTTGTCATTTAGTTGTAAGAAATCCTGATACAGTTTTCTACATAGAAGTACGTCATCAGATATGTGATTTGAAATCATTTTTCACCTTTTTTTATTGATTGTGCCTTTTGAAGAACAAAAATGTTTATTTTTTTCTTTTATTCATATATGCATACAATGTTTGGGTCATTTCTCCCCACTTCCTTCCACCTCCTCCCTTATCCCCCTGCCCCCCTCAATCCCTCGCTATCAGGCAGAAACCATTTTGCCCTTAAAAAATGCTCAATTTTGAAGAACCCCCAAAATACCTATTTTTTTCTTTTACTTCTCCTGCATTTGGTGTCCTATTTAAGAACATTTTACCAAATCATACATGCAGATTTTATCCTTTGTTTTTACTTAGAATTATAGTATTAAAGTCATTTTTAATCATTTTTGTGTATGTATAGTGTAAGGTAAGAAAACAATTTCATTCATCTAAATGTTTATATCCAATTTTCCTAGTAATATTTATTAAAAAACTATTCCTTCCCCAATGAATAGTCTTGGCATCCTTGCAATAAATCAGCTGACCACATATTTTATATTTGCAGTTGGCATTCTAACCTATTGAACTATAAGTCTATCCTTGTGCCAATGTCTTAATTATTGTGTTCCACAGTAAGATGTGAAATTGATATATCAAAGACAGAACTGGATAATATGTGCAGTGTTGGGGGTACTTGTGGGAGGGAAAACAGTGAATGATGGAGATTAAGGTGAGGGAATATCGTTGATGGACTTTATTCACTTATGTGAATTAAAACAAAGAAACCTCTTGCAGTTGCTTTAAATTGGGTGGGGAGGGGGGTCAATGGGAGAGAGGATGGGGGGTGATCTTACCAATGTATAAGCCTATTTCAAATTGTCACAATGAATCACCCCTGTACAAAAAATATATCCTAATTTTTTTTTAAAAGAGTAAATGTTGGACTAAGAGTAAAAATTAGTCATATGTAACTAAGGATTCTTAGGCTGATGAGGACTTTTAAAGCACTAATGCAATAGATCCTCAAACATTAGAGATTCAAATGCATAATCACTTTCCCCTGATTCCACAAAAAAAAAGAGAATTTCACATCCTCCTACTTTGTTATTCTTTTTCAAGATTTAAAAAAATTTAATTAGTATATTTCATTAACATGTAATAACTGCATATATCAATGGGATTCATTGTGATGTCTCCATACATGCATCAGTATGCATTGGTCATACCCATCAATCCTTCTCCCACCTCCTCCCCCTGGCACTTTTCCCAGTCCCTAGTAATCACTACACATGATTGCTTTGATTACTGAAGACTACTGAGTAATCCCAGTGTATGTGATTTTCAATGCCATATACACTTTAAGAAACAACTTTCAATTTCTACAAAAAGTCATGTAGAATTCTGACAAGGATTTCATTAAATCTGGATATCAGTTTAAGAAGTACTTGGGCTGGTGGAGTGGCTTGAGTGATAAAAGCACCTGCCTAGAAAGCATGAGGCCCTCAGTTCAATATCCAGTACCACCAACAAAAAAACCAAAAAAGGAACAACTGACATCCTCACAGGATGCTTTCTTCTGATCCATGTGCATGGGACAGTTTCCAGTTATGTACATCTTTAAAATTATTTACCAATGGTTTATATTTTGAGTGTAAAGATTTGTATCTGCTGGGTCAAATTTATTTCTACATATTTTATTATTTTTACAATGCTGTAAATGAAACCATATTCATAATTTCATTATGAATATAATAAATACTGATTATTGCAGTATACAGAAATTCAGTGGGTGTTTATATTGATGTTATGTAGCCCTGTGATTCTTGTTTCTTCTTTGTAATCATATTTTTGTAGACACTATGTCTGATGCTGTGGCATCTGTAAATACAAATAGCTGTACTCTTTTCCAATATAAGCAACTTTTTATGGATTTTAAGGAAAAGCCAAATGCTCTGGATAAAAAGTACAACAAAATGCTCAACAGAAGTGGCTAGAGTAAATATCTGTGTCTTTGTCTTGATCTTGAAGGAAAATACTCATTTTTAATAGTATTTTGGTATTAAGAATTTTTCATAGATAACCTCTACCAAGTTGAAGATGTCACTGTTGTTATACATTTTTAAATGTTTTTGTCATGAAATGGGGATGGACTTTGTCAAATGATTTTCCTGCACTTATAGAGATCATGTTGTTCCTGTTTTTCTTTTATTGATGTGGTATATAACCTTGATTAATTCCAGATGCTAAACCAACTTCACATTCCTGAGATAAATAGCACTTAATCATTATTTATAGTTTTTTATCTGTTTCAGGATTGAACATAATGTTCTATTGTGGATATTTGTATCTATAGTCATAAAAATTAATGCTCTGTATTATCCTTTTCTTTCCTTGATTTCTTAATTTCTTAGTGCTGGGAATCCAACCAGGGCTTCACTCTTGCTAGTGAATCACTCTAAAGTGATTTTATATTAATAAAATGTTTGGAAGTAGCTTTAGGCCAAATTTACCAGAGGATTATTTTTCTCTAAGCACAGCCATGGCTGAATACTATAGGCTTTGATATGCTTTGGTATATTATGTCTTCATTTTCATTTATCTCAAAATATTTCTGAATTTCTTTTATGATTTTCCTTTTGACCTATTGGTTATTTAAGTATATGCTTAATTTGTTGTGGTTCCAGGACAGCCTGGGCAAATAGTTTCAAGAAATTCCATCTCCAAAAGAGCCAGAGCAAAACAGGCTGGAGGTTTGGTTCAAGTGACAAAGTGCCTGCATTGCAAGCACTAAGCCCTGCATTCAAACACTAGTCCTGCAAAAAAAAAAGATGAAGAGATTAGAAATATATTTTTGAAAAAGCATTCAGGAATATTCAAAAACAAATCTGCAATTCTGATAATAGCCAAAAATAGAGGAGTTCTTATACCAAGTAAGCACAGAAAACATGTACAAATAATCATGATTTCTTTGGACAGTCCATGTAAGTATTTTGAAGATGAATTGAATAACTTTTAGGTAATTCAGTAGCATGAAAATATTAAAGAATGTGCATGCCTCTGGAGTATTCTACACAATAACTTCTGAGTAGTTTCTTCTGCCTCCACCTTGACCCCAAATTTCTTGTAAGAGAGACCAGACTGACTTTTGTAATGAATGAAGTGAAGGATAGTCTGTCCTCTGGAATTGAATTGTGTACAGATGTATTTGGCATAACACAGATTTAAATAGAAAAATATTCAGTCTCATCACAAGTAGCTCACAAGAAGGAATTATGTGACTTATAAAAACCAATGCAACCATAATTATTTTAGATTAGATTGTACTTTTTCAGGAAGATATGTGCCATTTCAAAATCAGTGCCTTCAGCTGCCATCAGAAGTAGGGACAGGATAACAGAGTCGGGCACTGACCCCCCTGCTGTGAGTCCCAGTGTTATTGTTGGTGAGAACTGAAGAACTTAACTTAAGAGCCTAGGGTTCTTCTGTCTAGTAGTTTAATAATAATGCATGCCTCACAAAGTTGTGAACATTTAACAAACTAATGCATGGGAAGTGCATAGACTAGCACAGGACACATCATAAGTGCTCTATAATTGTTCATTCAATAAAATCAGTGAAAGAAATACAGAGAGTTTTGTTGAAAGAAGACTATTATTCTTAAAATATGTATAACACAGCTATAAGTTGGATGAATTTTTAAAGAACTCATTAACCTAACCACTGTCAATTGAATATCATCAATCATATTAACAACTAATCACGAATATATTTGTGATTACGTTTAGAAAGAAGAATACATAGAATCTAAGTGCAGGGAATTTAGAACCAAAAGTTGATTGTGCCACCATGAAATTGTCACAGTTAAAACTGCCAAGCTGCACGTGACTGATCTACCAGTGATAATTTGTAAAGATCATTCTATACTTGTCCTTTAGTCAAAGAAGTAAAGAATTTGTATTCCTTGAGCCACATATTTTTATTTAAATAGAAATGTGCTTTTCATAAATATTTCAGTACTTTACCTGCTCTTCTTCCTATAGGATTTTTTTTTCTGCCAATATGGAAAAGAGACCATATATATATATATATATATATATATATATATATATATATATGTATGTCAATATATCATATGTACACATATATAGAATATGCATACATATGTTACATGAGAAAATATGGCTACATAATATATCATTTGTTTTATGTATGTACATGTGTGTTCCTATAGTTTTCATGAAAAATCGATCAACTGTGGAAGGTATTTCATGCCTCAGGAATATTTGTCATGCCTCAGGAATATTTGTCATGCCTGGTTTAAACTCCAGTGAAAGCCCACTGAGCGTGCACATGTCTTGTTCCTGTCATCTGTGAAAAACTACCAAGTGTTTTTGCTCCCTGAGCAAATACAGAAAACACACCATTTGCAAGACTGTCAAATGTGTAAAAGAGGCTTGTGTTCACACATTTAGTGAAGTGTGTAAATAAATGCAGGTCTCTTTTCCAGTGCAGCAATACACATTCCTTCTTGAAGGAAAACAAAGGTGAAAACATGGAGGATTCTGAGGGGACTCCAGACTTTGTGGTCAACATAAACTGTGTGTCTCCTATACATACAGGTGGCATAAACACACCTGTGTAGAATTTACAACACATTCACCTGTGCACATGCACACACACATATACACACCCCCAAAGGGCACTGGTAAGCAAGCAGACTGGTGGTAAACTCTGGTCCTGTGGAAACCATGGCCTTCCCTGAAATATTGTGAACTCCTCAGCATAAAGAGGACTATAAATCCATAAGAGGTGTCTGCTCCCACCATGGTCTTTAATTTTGCATGTGCTTTGTGTAGCTTGACCTATATTCAGAACGTTTTAAGTGTCAGTCATCAACCATGTTTTCTCATGCTTATTCTAACATATAGAACACTTTTGAGTCCATACAATTCTCACACATTTATACCAAACTACTAAGTGCAGGGATGTTAGAATGAAATCTACAAGAATCAAATCTAAAAGACCTTGAGAAATAGGAAGGCAGCAGAGGCTAAATAAGAAACAATTGTATTTATGACAAAGACAACATATCAAAAGCACTTTTTATTAAACATAGCATTTTTTGTGAAAATTAAATCAATAGGAAATGCTCTAAAACACATATTTTGAAAAGATATTCAAGTGCCCAATCTCTAATTAAGCCTGACAGAATTATTCTTTTGCACCTGAAGTTTTATGAGGCTTCACCTTCCTCCAGTAGTGATGGAAAGAAATAAAACCAGTGTTTTCTCATTTTTTCCCATTTGGAATTCTCTTTAAGTGACACTGAATATTCAGATTTGCTTCTTTTCTACCTAAATCCTCACTTTACTCCCTTTTGACAGTGCCCTTGACCAAGTTATACTTCAATGTTTGCCTTACCTAAGATACCCCTATGGGTTGTGAGACACTCACAATTTTTCAGGTGAGAGAAGTCTATGAGACCACCATGATGATCACCAAATCATCAGGATGTGATTAGAGAGGTGAGGTGCAAGATATTGTGTCAGCAAGTGCCATGATGACAGTAGAACTGCGAGTGACTCTCTGCAGTCTCTCTGCTCACCCAATTCTCCATGGAAAAGACACTGAAATATAACTATTTCCCATTCATATATATCTCTCATGCTAACTCCTACTTATTCTAATTTGTTGATTCCACTGCCTCCCTTTGATTCAAGTGAAAACCTGTTTACTAGTTTAAAAGGGAACCACGTGGGTCACAGCACATATGGCACTAACTTGGCAACAAGCTCATCATATTCTGTCATGCAATCCATAGAAAAATAATCCCTCTCGGTTCCCTTTTCTATCTATTCTATATTCCTTTTGATGACCTTTTCTTTTCTTGCCAATTGTGGCCACTAAGGATGATTATTATGGCAGGAAAACCCCACAACTGCTGTACCTCAAGCCAGTTTACAAATAAGACATTCATTCTTCAATCAGCTGATATCTGTTGAGTGCTGACAGTGCTCGCTATGTCCTGGACATTACCACAGCCATTGTGGATACAGAAGAAACAAGAAATGAAATGTCCCATATTTTATGGAAATAAATAAAAGGGGGATATTATATGAACAAACAAAATTAATAAACATAAGTAATCAAAAAAACAAATATCTTATCTATGGCCGTGCTGTGTAAAAAATTTAAATGGGTTGATATATTAGTTGGGAAACAGGCAGTTATTTCAGATAATTTACAGAAAAACTCCAGGAATTGTGCTATTTAAGGCAGGACCAAACTGTATGTGCTTGGGAAAGACATTTCCAAGCCAAGGTGACATTTATTGGTTATATCAACTAGGTATTCCAGGAATAATTTTAACCTCTTTCTCTGTCTTCAGTATCTTCCTGGTAAGAGAATTAGCACCTCAGATTGTTATGAGGAATAAATTAATTGATACATATGAAACAGTGGTAGCCATCATGAAGAAGGATAACTAACATTAACCACTGCTATCTTATAGTGATTATAATTACAGCTTCTCTCTTTGGGCTCAAGAGTCCTTCCACCAAGCAAGGACACCAGGCTAGACAGTGATGTGGATTCACAAACACAATATATCTCCATAGCCTATAACCATAAAACTGAGGAACACAACATGCTTCCATTATTCAGAAAATTGTAACACTCAAATGCTCAGAAATAGCTTAATTACTGCATGTGTCTGTCTCCTTATAATCTTATCATTTACCACTGTATAGACTCTCCCCAACAGCTTCTTTACTTTGTTTTTCTCCTAATTAAAGTCTACTAGGTATCTACATTTTCTCATTCTAGTGCAGTTAACGATATAGGTGCCCCAGATGGTGGCAATTTATAATTCTCCAAAATTTACTGATTAATAGATGATATCCTAATCACAGAGAATATTGCTAACCTTGGAAAAAAATCACTTTTATGCTACAAAAAATCTAAGAAAACATTTTACTGTTTACTTATGATCATAAATCACCTCCTTCTCCAATGCAATGGACTCCTCCTCTTTCTCTTCAATGCCATGCAATGCTCTCCATTTTTATCCTTACCATTCCAATTTTCTTATCATTTTAAACAAAGTTGTCCCCTCATTTTCACACTTTCTTCTCCCTTATCAATACTTTCTCCCCAAGCCCTGTTTAGTAAGCATTTCTTCACTGATGCTACTTACTTGATTATAAATTGTTAGTCAAGTTTCTGTCACTATAACACCTGTGATAATCAACTTACAAAGAGAGAAGGTTCATTTTGGTTAGTGGTTTTAGAGATTCTGTCCACAATCAACTGACTCTGTTGCTTTGGGTGAGCTCAGTTCATGAAAAGGAAACAAGAAGAAAAAAAAAGAAAGTAGGGTCTAGGGTCCCTTACCCCTAAAGATCTTGCCTTCAATGATCTAAAGACCTCTCACTAGGCCCCAACACCTAAAGGTTCTATCACTTCCCAGTAACACTATGCTGAGCACCAAGCCATACCCAGGGAACTTTGGGAGACACTTAAGACCTAAACTTGAGCAAAACTATAAGTGTAAGTTTAAGAGATCTAGAGGGTGGATCTCACTTAGGATTTAATTAGTTCATACACCTAAACAAAAACACAATTGGGGTAATCCTTTGATTTAAAACTGAAAATGTCATCAAGGTAATTAGTATGCATATATGAAAATGTCATAATGAGACTTATTTTTTGGTACAATTAATATATGCTAATAAAAAGGAAAACTTGAAAACTTCCTAAAGATTAAAAAATAAAGATGACAATAACTTTTATCAAAAATTTAATATAAATTGTAAAAGTTATGTTAAACTAATTAAAAGTTGTCTAAAATCTGGATGATGCATAATGAAATTCTCCTTCCTAGCAAACTGGTTATGGCCTCTAGTCTACTCTCTGCCAAGGCCTACTGTGATTTTGCCTGATTGCACATCTTTAAGAGAACAGGAATGAGAGCCAGGTGTAAACAGAATAATTATCACAGAAACCCAGCCCTGCACAGACAGCCATGTCAGGATGGAGAGCTGAGAGGAGACTGGCACTGCTGAGAGCAGGCAGAACACCCATGCAGAGGGCTGACATCCTCTGTGGGATCAGCCGGGCTGTTGAGGGACAGGGTGGGGGAGGAAATAGGAGTCTGTGGTTACATTAATCACCAGGGTTTTGTACAAAATAATTTCTAAAAATCTGAGAGGAAAAGAAAACAGTTTGGAAATAGTAAAGAGCATAAAACATGGGACAATCTCTCAAAAGCAGGGATGGCAAAAGGTACAGACCAGCCTTGACCCTATATAATTCTGATTGGACCAAGATGACCATGTACTCCTTTACTGGACTTACTCAGGGAGAGGTGCGCTTTCTTGAAAAGATTACGTTTTGATGTCTGTGTACAATGGCCAGCATGTAATGAGAACTTATTAATTATATGAAAAGGCAGGGAGACATGAATGAAAATAAAAGAAAACTTAAACAACAAAAATAAGCTCATTTGATACAACTGTAAAATGAGCACTTGATGACTTAAAGTACCATGAGTACACTTTGAAAATAGAGAACCTGCAGGCAATACATGTAGATTTTTAATCTATTTTAAATGAAATTTTAAAATCTGAAATATATAGTAACATATGAACTTTAAAAATCACCAAAGAATTTTCACAGCAGATTAGACATAGTGCAAAGCAGATTTTGAAAATGGAAAGATAGGTCATTACAAATGACAAACTGAGGCACAGAGGAAAAAGACTCAATAAGTAAAAGAGCATCAGAAATGTATTAGAACATGGGTAAAATATCTAATGCATGCTTAATGTGAATCCCAGAAGGAAAGGAGAGGGAGAAGACTGGGTTTTTAATATTCATCTTTATTAATTTTGTCCTTGATGCTCATGCAAGTTGCTGGGAGCAGAGGCTTGGTTATTATTTATGTTCTAATGAGTGTGTGCCCTCATTTACAGTAGTCCTTACCTGGGGGTAATGCAGTCCTAGGCAGACATGGAAACCCCTTACAGGACAGCAGCCAGAATGGTCGCTAAAGTGAGGAGAACAGGAGCAACACAATGATATTCTTAAAGCTGTAAACAAACATCTCAACCTGGAAATTTATATCTTATAAAAAATCATTCAGAAAAGAATGTGAAATTACTACTTTTAGACAAAAATATTTGAGCAATTTTGTTGCCAAAATTATCTTGAAAGTAAAGAAATTTCAAAGAGAATATTTTATACATTTAGAACATTAACTCTAGAATAAAATAATGAATTTCATAGATTAATAATGACAAATAGGATGGGAAAATATGGACATAGGTAAATGAAAATAGCCTCCTACTGACTTATAAACCAGTAATAGCAATGTTTGTGAGACTCAAGATTATATGGAATTATTTCTTCCCCTTTATATTCTCTTTAGTTGATAATAATTGTGGGTATTTATTGTGCACAATATGAAGTTTTAAAATATGTATGTATAGGAAATGGCTGAATAGAGCTAAACTAAAATATGGACTATTTCACAGATTTAACATCTATTTGCATGGTAGAAATATTTAAAATCTAGATTCTCAGCAATTTTCAAGTTCACAACATATTGCTATTAACTATAGTCACCATGTTGTACAGAACATCTTTTGAAATTATTCCTCCTGACCAGCTAAAATTTTATATATGTAAGTAACATCTCTCCAATCTCCCCTCCTCACCCCACCATTCTACTCCCTGCCTCTATGAAATCAGCTTTTTTGCAGTCCACATGTAAGTGAGATGATGTGCTATTTGTCTTTTTGTGCCTGGGTTATTTCACTTAACAGAAAGCCCTCTAGGTTCACCTATGTTGTCAAAAATGGCAAGATTTCTTTCTTTTCGTGAGATGACTAGTATTCTATTGTTTATATGCACATTTGGTTTATACACAGTCCTGTTGTTGGAATTCTAGGTGGTCTCTGTATCTTGGCTATTGTGAATAATGCTGCAGTGACCACAGGAGTGCAGTTGTCTCTCAGACATACCCAGCCTGTTCCCTTTGCATATATACCCAAAAGTGAGACTGCTGATTATATGATAGTTCATTTTCAGTTTTCTGAGGAAACTTCATACTGTTTTCCATGATGTTTGCAGAGATTTCCTGCAAAGGTTTCCTTTGCTCCACATCCTCCTCAACACTTGTCATCTCTGATATTTTTAATAATAGCCATTTCAACAGCTATGATGTTATGATGACTGATTCTGATTTTTATTTGCATTTTCCTGAGGAAGAATAGTCTTAAGCATTTTCCTATATCTGTTCCCTACTTGTATTTCTTCTTTTGAGAAGTCTCTATTCTAGTTCTTTATTTGTTTTTTAAATGTGAGTATTTATTTTCTTCTTGAGTTGTTCTTATATATTTGAAATAGTACTTCCAAGTGAAGTTATGCTTTGCAAATATTTACTACCTTTGTGTAGGCTCCTCTTCACAGCTTGTTTTCTTGCTGTGCCAAAGCATCTTAGTTTAAATCCATTTGTCTATTTTTGCTTTTGTTTTCTGTGCTTTTTGAATAAAAATGTTAAGAAATCATTCCCTAGACTGATGGTTGAGTTTTCTATTATGTTTGCTTCCAATAGTTTCAGAGTTTTGGGTGTTTCATTTAAGTTATTAATCCATTTTGAGTTGACTTTTGTATATGGTGTGAGAAAAATGATGCAAAATTTAAGTTCAAATAAATTTTGGGAGGAAATTAATGACATTAGCATATTACAAAGTACTGGAATTATTTCAGAAGTAATTAAGTACATTTACTTATATATTAATAAGTTAAAACTATATGGTGTGGTCCTACTTCCAGTAGTAACTACAAATAGATGAGTGAAAGAAAATAAGGCAAGTTAATACAAAGAGAAAATGAAATAAAACATCTGATTTATCCAAAAACAGACATGATCAGTATTGAAAAGATATGTAAATGATGAGTAATATTGGAAATCATTAGTTAGATTATAGGCTTTAACTAATTTCTATACACATATATGTACACCAAATGCAAATCTCCTAAATTATGATATTAAAAACTAGTAGTATCAGATTGGATGTAGCTGTTAATGGTAGTGAGATGCCAATATCAGTCTTTTACTGTTTCCTCCAATACTGGCCCAATCTCTAGTCTTCCACCCCTGGGTATGTTTGCCTGGAGGCGTCCTTTTGAACAGCATTGGGGCATTCATGTGCCGCAATGAATGATATTCAACAGATGACTCCTCAGGTTTGGTGAATGAATAAT
Organism: Castor canadensis; assembly: GCF_047511655.1. Lineage (NCBI taxonomy): Eukaryota > Metazoa > Chordata > Mammalia > Rodentia > Castoridae > Castor > Castor canadensis. The sequence continues at coordinate 97,686,843 of NC_133388.1, read as the reverse complement.
GCAAACCCTTCATGTTCTGTAGAGTGGAAATTATGTCTGATATGTGTATACTTTGAGGTCTTCCAGATTAAACTGAAGTTACCAAGATGGTAACTCTCAATTCAGTCCATTAATTGCTCATTCCTTGGCAGTGATGCATGTATCATCTCTGAAATAAATTATGTATATCAAATCTTGCCTCAGGGTCTCCTCAGGTCATCCAGATGTGCCAGAGCATAAAAGCATAAACTCTAACTCTAACTCCATGACTCATGTGAAATAGACTTTAAATAAAATAATGGAAAATACAATAAAAACACATTGAATAAAGCCTATTCTAATATAATGACAAGTGTAATTTGAGGTATGAAGTTTTTATGGAGATACATTGGGACCTTTCTCAATCACAAATATTTCAATTCACTAAAACATCTATATTATTCTAAATTTGTTTAACATAATTTTTGAAAGAGCATAATGCTAACACTAAATTTATATCAAATAATTTCAAAATAAATAAGATAAAAATTTAGAGATTTCACAGGACCAGAGACATTTCCATAATCATTGTGTGAGATTTTAATCTGTCTCAAAATAATTGAGAAAATTAATGCACAGGAAACTGGTCTTTACTTATAAAGAAAATTAACACAATTAGAAAATTGAATGATACATTAAAAAGATTATATGAGCTAGCGATGAGCATAACGTTAAGAGACTCATTTATATGTGTAGAGTACAGCATTTAACAATAACAAGATCTATAGTCATTTGAAGTACACATTGAATTTTTGCATATGACCACATGCTGAGCCATAAAGACAGCCTCAATAATTTCAAAGGATTTATTTCATTAAAATATGTCCTGTGACTACAGTAGACTTAAGCTACAAATTAGTAACAAAGATAAAACTATGGAAATCTTAAACTTGTTAAATATTAAATACTGTTTTTAAATTGTTTATAAATCTGCACAATAATTCATGAAGCAAATTGGAAATTTGAAATATTTTCAACCAAATTATAATAAGAATCCAAAATACTAAAACTTATTGCATATAATGAAATAATACTTTAGGGAGACATTTGTACATAGTAAGAGAAAAGCCTGAAAATAGGTAATATAAGCCTCAAAATTAAAAAGTCAGAAATAAGAAAAGTAAATCTAATGCAAAGTAGGGAAGGTTAACAGTAAAGAAAAGAAGTTTGTGAATTATAAAACAAATATACTTCAGGGAAAAATATCACAGAAGTCAAAGATTGATTACACTGAATAATAACATTCATAGAACTGAGAAAAACGAGACAGGAAGCTATTTAGCAATGTAAGGATGGCAGACTTACAGAGAGCGAGAGAGAAAATAAGATGATATCATGAGAAGCTCCATGCCATTAACTGACAAGTGGGATGCAATGATAAAACCATTATTTGCCCAAACTGAATATCCCTACTGAAAATCATCTTGAAACCCCTTCCTCACAGAGAACAGAAGGTCTGAATGTCTTGAACAATGAATTCCTTCAAAAATTAAAGAAATAGCACTCAGCTTTCACAATCTCCATGAAGTAATAGTAAAAAGGATACATAGCTAAAAACTGCTTTTGAGGCAAACATATCCATGGAAAGGACAGAAAAGGTAAATTTACAAATTATCTGTTACAATGCAAATCTCCAAAATCATTAGTAAATTCTAGGTCATATAACATATCAATCAATAAAACTTACCACATTAGCAAAAAAGAGGATAATGTCACGTTCATATGATAAAATTTAATGCCCAATCATAAGAAAAAATATTAACATCTAGGAATAGAGAGGATCATTTTGAATTCATGAAGACTATAACAACATGAGGATGGACTCTACTCTTTTAGACTGAAATATTACAAGATTTCTTTATTGTACAGAAATAATTTTCAGATTCACCTCTCACTGTGTGTTGCCTTGAGGTTTATGTACAACAACTTATGTTGTTAAATACTTTAATTTTTTCAAATTTTCTTATTTTCCTGTAATAGTTGTACTCATGGGATACATTTTGACATTTTACATATATGCTTACAATATAGTTTAATTACATTCACCCTTCCATCATTCTCCTTCCCTCTCTCTCCACCCTTAGAACAATTTCAACAATTTTCATTGTTCTGCACCCTTAAATGATACAATTAAGAGTATCTGCCCTTCTTCACCCTCCTTTTCACCTTACCCCTTCCCGTGATACCCACCTTCCTTAGAAGACCAGTTTTATCTTCCTGACCTTCATTTCTGTAAGGAAGTTCTGCCATGGTATTTCATACCTGTATATTTCATGATTAAATCAGATGAAGCATCTATCACTTTTTTTCTCCCTATCGCCCTGCTCCCCATTATTCAATAGCATACAGTGCACTGCATTATACCATCTTCATACACAGATGCACTGTGCTTCAATATTATTCACTCTCTATTATTCTGTTCCTTTCATGCCTCCCTGTAGTACCATCAGACAGACGCAGACCCACTAATGCAGTCATGTTCTCTCTCTGTATGTATAAGATTATATATGTATTTATGTATATATTTATATTATAGGTCTAGATTCTAAATATAAGGGAAAACATGTGACCTTTGTCCTTCTGAGCCTGGCTTTCTTCACTTGACATGATGATCTCCAGTTCCATCCATTTACCTACAAATAGCATCATTTAATGTTTCTTATTATTGAATAATACTCCATGGGTGTGTATATATAACTTTTTCTTAATCCATTGTGGGGTATGTGGGCTTTTCCAAAGCTTGGCTGTTGTGAATAGTGCTGTAATAAAGATTGCTGTGCAAGAGGCTTTATTGTTTACTGGCTTACATTCTTTCAGGTATATGCCTAAGAATGGTATCACTTGATCATATGGTAGGTGTATTTTTAGTTTTCTGAGGAACTGCTTTACTGCTGTACTGCTTTCCATAGAGGTTGCGCTAATTTACATTCTCACAAACACTGTACAAGTGTTCCTTCCCCCTCTACCCTACATCCTTGCCTGCAGTGGGGTGACCTCTCAATGACATTTTGATGGGCATTTTATTTATCAAACAGGCCTAGGATGTTGAGCATTTTTCCATGTATTTAGTGGCCATTTGTATTTCTTCTGTTTAGAATTGTCTGTTCAGTTCATTTACCAATTTATTCGTTAGTTTGTTGATTCCTTGTAGGGTTAGATTTTTGAGCTCCATATAGAGTCTGGATAAAAATGCTTTGTCAGATATATAGCTAGCAAAGATTTTCCCCCATTCTGTAGGCTATTTCTTAAATCTGGTGACTGTTTCCTTTGCTATGCAGATTTTTGGTTAAATGCAGTCCCATTTGTCAATCCTTTCTCTTAATTGCTGAGCTGTTGGAGATCTAATCATAAAGCTATTACCTATGCCTGTATGTTCAAGTGTATTCCCTATTCCCTCCTAGAGTAGATTCAGCATCTGAGATCTTACATTAACCTGCTTTGTTCACTTTGAATTGATACTAGCACAGGTGAAAGACTGGGATCTAGTTTCAGTCTTCTACAGGTGGGTATCCAGTTTTCTCAGCACTTTGGTCAAAGAAGCTATCTTTTTCCTCCAATGCATGTTTTGGGTTCTTTTGTGTAAAATTTAATGGATATAGCTGTATGGGTTTGTGTCTGAATCTTCTGTTTGTCTTCATGCCTATTTTTATGCCAAAATTATGCTGTTTTTAATACTATGGCTCTGAATGGTTTGAAGTTTATTTTGAAGTCAGGTATTTTCATACCTCCAGAATTACTCTTTTTGGTTCAGATTGCTTTGACTATTCATGGTCTTTTTGCTTCCATACAAATTTTAGGACTGATTTTTTTATATCTTTGCAAAGAATGTCATTGGCATTTTGAAGGGATGGCATTGAACATATGAATTGTTTTTGGTAGTATAGTGATTTTCACAACATTGATTTCACCAATCCATTAACATTGAATGTCCTTCTATTTTCTACTATCTTCATTGATTTCTTTCTTTAGTGATATATAGATTTTATTATATAGGTTTCTCTCTTCTTTCAATTTGTTCATAGGCATTTGAATTTTTGATGCTATTATGACTGGTATTATTTTCCTGATTTCTTTCAGGATCTGTCTTTCAGGACTGTTCATTGTTTGTGTATAGAAGTGTTAGTGATTTTTGTATATTGATTTTATACCCTGCTACATTGCTTAATGTGTTTATAAAAATCTAAGTGTCTTTAGTAGAGTTTTTAGAGTATTTTTGTTGTGAGAGCATATCTGCAAGTAAGGATAATTTGATTACTTTCCCTATTTGGATTCCTTTGATTTCTTTCTCCTGTATTATTGCTCTGGCTAGGATCTGGTATTATACTGAATAACAGTGGTGAAAGTAGACACTCTTGCCTCATTCCTGATTTAAGAAGAAATGGCTTCAGTTTTTCCACATTTAGTAATATGTAGGCTATTGGTTTGTCATATATAGCCTTTATAATGTTGAGGAATGTACCATGTACTCTTAGTTTCTTCAGACCTTTAGTCATGGAAAGATGTATTTTGTCAAAGGATTTTTTGCATCTATTAAGATTCTGATGTGATTTTTGTCTTTGACTATGTGTTCTGTATTATATTTGTTGATTTGCTTTTGTTGTGGCATCCTTGCATCCCTGGAATGAATTCTACAAAATCATGGCACATAATCTTTTTAATGTGTTGTTGGATTCTATTATCAAGTATTTTATTGAGGGCTTTTGCATCTGTGTTCATCAGAGTATTGGCTATAACTTTTCATTTCCTTTCTTTTCTTCTTTTCTTTTCAATGCATCTTTACCTGGTTTTGGTATTAGGGTAATACCAACTTTGTATAATGAGTTTAGTAGTATTCATTCATTTTGAATTTTATGTAATAGTTTGAAGAGCATTGGTGTTAATTTTTCTTTAAAACTCTGATGAAATTCAGCAGTGACTCAATCAGGACCCAGGCATTTCTTTTGGGGGAGATTTTTTTATAATTGTCCTCATCTTATTAGCTGTTACAGATTTGTTTCAGATTTTAATGTCCTCTTGGTTCAACTTTGGTGGGTAATATGTGTCAAGAAATATATCTATTTATCATTCATATTCCAGTGTAGTGGAGTATAGGCTTTTGTATGAACTTCTGAGTTTAATTGGGATCTGTTTTAATATCCCCCTTTTCACCTCCCATTTTATTAATTTGGGTCTTCTGCTTTCTCCTTTTAATTAATTTGGTTGAAGATTTATTGATCTTGTTTACTTTTTCAAAGAACCAACTCTTTGTTTTATTGTACTGTTCTTTAGATCTCCAATTCATTGGTTTGTTTGTCCTGATTTTTACAATTTCTTTCATTCTAGTACATTTGGGATTAGTTTGTTCTTTTTTTTCTAGAGTCTGAAGTGCATCCTCAGATTATTTGAGAGCTCTCTAATTTTCTGATATGATCATTCATGGCTGTGAATTTCCCTCTTAAGAGTGCTTTTACTGTGCTCCACAGATGACATTTCTTAATTTCTTCAATGATCTATTGATTATTCAAAAGTATGTTGTTCAATCTCCTTGACTTTGAATGTTTTTTTGTTATTTTCCTTGGCATTGATTTCTAAATTTATTACATTGTGTTTTGTTAGAATTCAGGTAATGATTTTAAATTTTTTATATGTGTTGAGATTCACCTTTTGACTTAAGATATGATATATTTTGGAGAAAGGACCATGGGCGGCTGAGAAAAATGTGTAATCTATTGCAGTAGAATGGAATACTCCATAAATGTCTCTTAAATCTGTTTTCTCCATTGTATTGTTTAGTTCTAGGATATTTTTATTACTTTTTTTCTGGATAATCTCTCTGTTAATGAAAGTGGGATATTAAATTCTCACAATATTAGTGTATCTGGACCTATCTATTCCTTCATGTTCACAAGTGTTTGTATTATGAACTTTGAGGCCCAATGTTCATTGCATATACATTTAGAATTAAGTCATCTTTCTGTACTGTTCCCTTTATTGTATGTAGTGACCTCATTTATCTCTTCTAACTACTCTTTACATATGCATGAAACTATTTTGTTTAGTATGAGAAAAATTACTTCTGCTATTGATCTCCACATCCCTAGCATAATTTTTTCCAAACTTTCATATTTAGTTTATGTGTTTCTTGGTTGTAAGGTGTTTCTTATGAAAAAAATTTGCTGTATTTTCCTTTGATACTGTCAGAAAATCTGTGTCTTTTGATTGGAAAGTTAATTTTGTTTGCATTTGGGGTTATGATTGAGAGGTATTTACTGATTCCTGTGTTTATATTGCATTTTTTTAGGTTGAGTTTCTTATTGATTGTTCTTTACATTTGTCACTGTTCATCCTGGATTCATCAATTTACCTTTTCAGTTTTGTTGTTTCCTGATCTCTTCTGTTTCTGATTGTCTTTCCCTCTTCTGTGTAAGTTATTCCTCTGAGTGTCTTTTGTAATGTAAGATTAATGAACATGAACTGCTTTAGCTAAACCTTGACTTGTAAGGTCCCATATTTTCCATCAAGAATGAAGGATGACTTTGCTGAATATATGTATTCTTGATTGGCAGTTATTCTCTCTCAGAGCTTGAATTTTATTGCTCCATGCTTTTCTGGCTTTTACAGTTTGCTGAGAGCTCTGAGGTAGTTCTTATATGTTTACCTTTGTATGTAAGTTGGCATTTTTCCCTTCATTTTTGGTATCTTTTCTTTGTTCTCTAGATTTGGCATTTTAATTATAAGGTAATGTGTGGTTGATCTTTTGTGGTCATATCTATTGGAGTTTGAAATACCTCCTGTACATGGGTATCTATATCATTACATAAAGGTGGTAGTTTTTCTGACATAATTTCATTGAATTGGTTTTCCATACCTTTTGTTCATATTCTACCTGCTTTTTTCACAGTGTGAGTTCTTATGTTTAGATCTGTTCTATGTCCCAGAGTTTTTGTATGTAATAATCATTTGTTTTCACTTTTTTCTTTGTGATTGTTTATGTGCACTAACTCTTCATTCTTCTCCATCTCTAATATTCTTTCTTAATTTGATCTTGTCTGCTGCTAATACTACCCACTGTGGTTTATATTTGATTTATTGAGGCAGTAACAAGATTAAAATTTCAGCTATAAATCAAGTATTTGATTAAGGAACAATTGGAAGCCTTGTTTGTCACCCTACTAAGCTGTGTGGGAATAAAACTCTGGTTTCTAGGGAGATGATATGGGAGCTTAGCACTTGTGGAAAAGTTTAAGAATTAGAATTAATATATCAGATGGGTTTGGGGAAGAGGGAGGAGATGGAAGATAGAAAGATTGGAGATAGATGTAGAAAATAGTAGTATTAGAGTTCTATATACTTATAACAGAGAACTAGAGAATTGTTTTGGAGATGAGGAGAAAAAATAAGAAATATTGAAAAAAAGATTTTGACAACTAGAATCCAAATTTAAAGGAAAGAAAGAAAGGAAGGAAGGAAGAAATAAAGAAGCAAAGAAAGAGGAAAGAAAATTCATTCAAACGAAAACAAATTGGATGAAGAGAAAAAACAAAGAAGAAGAAAAGTAGTTTTCACTTCTTGCTAGAGAGTGGTATTGATCTTCTCTTCATTTTGTCCAAGTAAGACCCTTTTGTCCAGGTTGTTATTGGGTCAGCTGCAGGAGGGAGGAGTTGCACCTCTAGCTGGGAGTGCAGGTAGTAGTCTTAAAGTGTGGGCAGCTCCGACTGCATGATGACACACTCCAGGGCTATTGTCCAAACAATGTGCTTTTCTGGCTGAGTTGTTTTGGGTCTGCATGGGCTCTGCAGATAGGGAGGGTGAGACTTCCTGTTGAAATTCTGGAAAACACAGTGTTATGAGCAGGTGGAACCACTCCTTCTGTGAGTAGACAAAGGAAGCTGTCAGGGGCAAGGTGGTTGTCCTTTGTGCCTTTTGCTGCTTTTGAGGTTGCCTCATCAAAACCTCTCCTTATCTCCATCTGCCTTTGATGGCAGTCTCCCATGCAGATTGATTTTGAGAACTGGAATTCCCTGAGCAGCCCCTGCTTAAATCCCCAGAGTTCAGTGACTGCACTTTGCTGGCATGCAGCTACTCTAACTTGAGTGTTCAGTTCCTTTAGTGTGAAATTGTGATCACTAGTAATACTGATTTCAAAAAACAGATCACTTGTTATGAAATCATTTTCAAATTACATAGGACAATGCTGTTTTCACTAAATTTTTTTTGAAAATCTTACAAAGGCTTAGTTTAGTTTTCAATACAGCTGTTTCCCTAGAAATTAATGTTATATAACTGCATACTTAAATTACAGAAGTTGAATAGTGTGAATTTCTTTCTTCATTCAAATTTGTACTATTATCCTGACATTTTAAGCTTACCATTTATTATAAAATAATTATTTAGAAATACCCAGATATTTGTAACTTGCTCGTCTCAAGTCTTGCAGTCCCTAGTACTTTATGCCTTCATAATCCTACTTCCTAATCAGCATAAATTCACACACCAACATCCACCTTGTAGAGTACATATGATTACTAAGTTTTTAAGTGACAAAAATGATGTTTTCCTTGTTATAGAGGTACCATGATTCTCACTATGGAAAAAAAGAGACTGTCTTCCCTACACTTAAAAGCAAACACGAATAGGCACTAATGTGGAGTCTGAGAAAGCAGTATGAAATTGCTCTGGACAGCAGCCCTAAGTAGTTACTGTGAGTGAGAGTTAATAAACAGCATCTCAGGGACTATGCACAGCAGGAACTTGACTTCCTACAGATAGTCGTGAACCCCATCCTCAAAGTATGGGACATGAGGCAACTACTCATACATGTGTGGTTACATCTCCCCTGGGCCTGTAATAAATAAGGGGTAAGTACCAATATAACAAATAAAGGAATGACAGTGCTGAAGACCTGTAGGTGCCCAGAACACATGTTCTAAATTTCTGGCTTCTTCCAATGCTTGTGGATATTTAAACTGAACAAAGATGATATTCATTCAACTTGTCCAGGAGAGAAGAGTGCATTGGCTGTGTCTATGTGTTCATATGTGGTCATTAGACAACAGGACAAGGAAAGTCCACCTGGGCCCCAAGGCTCAGCGGGTTGTATGAAGAAAGGAAACATGATTAGCTTTCTGTCATTTCAAAGTCTTGTTGCACTTGGGAATCACAGATGAGGGAGGTGCAGGGGGTTGGGTTGACTACAAACTCTGACACACTTAGCTGCCAACATTAGATAAATCATTCAGCATTTCCTAGCCTCTAATTTCCAGCATGAAAATAAAAACTGATGTAGTTTCTTGAAAAACTAATAAATGTGAAAGAAATAATACATTTAAAACAGTGGCACACAGCATGGAATATGGTGTAAGTTTGTAGATTACAGGTGTGCTTAGTAGAAGAAGCATCATTGATAACTAATTCTTTTTAACCCATGATGAAGCTGATGAGCTGATTGCTTCTTAGCAATTTTAGCTGCCTTTTCCTAAGGAAGATTCTTGCTCCATCACCAATATAAATTCTACAGCTGGTTCATATTTTGAAATCTAAATCTCTTTATATTCAAATTTTAAAGTTTCAAACAATTGAGAAATATGTCACAATCTCCTCCCAACATGTCCTAACCCTATGTGTGAGCCAGTGACACCACATTCTCTAGGACCACAATATAGTTACTTGCAACATTTTTAGATAAATCCTTTCAATCTTATCTCCTGTAACTAAAAAAAATACTGCTGGTTAGTAATTCAGTCCCCACTAATATATCCTATTTATAACTTAAAGGGGGATTGATAAAACAAATATTATCTTGAGACAAAGAGTGGGAGATCCTGCTTTCCACGAGCATTGATATGGCCACATTTGTTCTCCTTTAGGATCTTATGTTAAGAGAAAGACCCAAAATTCAAATGGAAGAACATCAATCATGTTTTATACCTGAGGAATATTTGTAATGCAAAAAAGTTCTCAGTCATACTTTACCTTAAGGTGTCTTCAAAATTGAACAGGATTAACTACTTTCTTCAGCATTGTGTCAATGTCTTTGAAAAACATCTATATGATCAATATTTATCTCCAATTTTGGAGATATATGATAATTTACTAACTGATGGTTGTAGACACTTTGTACATTTAATTAATTTCCTATTCCCATTCTTATGGGGCAGATGGCTATGTTCTGGAAACTGGGAAAGACAAAGAAACAATGACTACAGGGATGATGATGAGTAGCAGTGACAGAGATAACCATGCTACTGGCATCACTAATACATTAAACTATCTAATTGTCTTATTATTTTATGATTAATCCTTCTGAGTATCCTAGTTCAGTGTTGACATTCTAGACTACAAAAACCTTATTCTAGGTAGAGGAATATCATGGTATTGCAAAGAATACCATTTTGTGAACCAAACAAAGATCTTCAATTTGGAGAATCACACCGGAAAATGTTTAGTATATATCTTGCCAACCCTCGCACCAATAACTCTCTCTCTCTTTCAGTCCATAAGAAAGTTATGCTTGTAATCACCTTATCCAGCCCTATAGGACAAATCACAGTACTTTTCTTGGGAATTTGAAGTTATAACTAAGAGATTTGCAAGTTACTTTCATCTGACATCTTGATTAGAGATGTGACAAAAATAGCCATCTCATAGCTAACTCCTACTGTCCACTGTGTGGTGTACAAAGCAGTGAAAGGATATAAAGAGGAGAGATGGAGGGAGCATCTTGGGGCCCTGACTGCTTCAGCATTCTACTTGTAGCCCTGTTTTAAAATATGGCTGCAGGGACTGAGACACCATTTAGTTTTATGATTTTGACTTTTCTATTTCAAACTGGCTTTTCTTATTTGCACTGAGAAGAGTTCTATCAAGGGACTAAATTTAATTCTTTTGAAAGAATGCCCTAGGATTTAAAATCAAACAAAACTTTGAATATGTTATTTGATGTTAATGCGTTTATCAACAAGTATTTTAAGAGTGATAACAGAGCATAAAAAGGCAGAGGCAGGACAAAGTATGAGTACTTTGGGAACAGTGATTACTGTAACAGGTATATCGTAAGGAATGGGGCAGAATAGAGAAGCAAAGAAGGCGGCGGTGGGGGGAAGTAAGAATGCCCATTTTAAAACTTTGCACAAATTACTACCAACTTTCACATTAGTGCCTTGCTTTTCTCCCAATACTTATAATTGAAATCTATCTCTGTAACTTAGATCTTGGCAAATTGAGTATAATTATGAACTATTTTGGAAATGCAAATTTGGAGTTGATTTTAAAACCATAAATCTACTATTTTCTTTCAGAGCAATAATAAGGTGTCCATTTAATACTAAAACAGGGTTGCACCAACTTTAATCTTTAATTATTCTAACTTACAGATGGCAAACTGTTGGTAGAAAAGTGACCTGTCTAAGACTTCTGACAGTGAAATTTTAGAGCATGGATACAAACTTAAGCAGATATTCCCAGTCAGGAGACATAAGAAGGGCTTCACAGAAGAGCTGGAGTTTGTTTTAGATCTTAATGAAGAAGGTTCTTATAGGAGATGAGAGGAGAAGGAAGGTATCCGCAGAGAGCTGGTCTGGTGTTGGACCTCTGGATGCTCAGCAGTAGATGTCATTTACAGCTGTGTGACTTGGAAAGGTCCAGAAAACCTGTCTGCACCTAGATTCCCCTTCATAAAAGTGGAACCTCTTCTTTCTATATATGTCATACATCACTTAAAGGACTATGATATAATGAAAAGTAATAAAATGGCCAAAGTTTGAAAGCAAGAAAATTGAAACAAATGTGTCAGACAACACATTTTTTTTAAGAGTGGGAAAATGCAGTTGTGCACATGGGGCCAGCATCTTGTGAGAAAACTAGGTGTAGATGATGATCTTTATTAAAAGTTCTTCAGCATTGGCTGAGGAGAACTCTCAGGAGCCTTTTGTTCCTTCCCAGTGTGCAGGAAGCTATCATTATAGAACTGAATGGGACGGTTTTTCTCCATTTAAGGAAGAACCTTTATTTTCTCCCCTTATCCATGATTTTCCTTTCCTCTGCTGCAATTATCTAGGATCAAACATTTTCTGGAAATTTTAAATGCAAAAGTCCAGAAATAACAAATTGATAAATTTGGAATTGTGCACCATTGTAAGTTCTTGCTTATTTCACACTGTCATGCTCAGGATGTGAATCTTTGCTCTTTCCAGAGTATCCACACTGTATACTTTACCCACAAATGATGATTAGTAACCAGTTATCTGATCATAGTTCCTGGGTTTAAGTAACACTTATTTACTTAATAATGCCTCAAAGGACAAGAGCAGTGATCCTGGCAGTTGTATTATAGTTTACTGTTATAATAGTTCTATTTTATTGGAAGGAATATTAATCACTTATCACAGAAAATAAGGCATAATCACTTATACCATATTCATAGTTATGTATGTTGGTAAAAGCAGTCTTTACAGAATTTGATACCATCCACAGAATAAAGCATCCACTTGAAGTCTTGGAATATATTCCGCATAGACAATGACACATTCTTGTACTTTTAAAATCTCCTCTGACTTAATTTACAAGCACTTAGATCTTACCTTCACATATTTAATATCCTTTAGTTGGTGAATATGTTACTAAGCCTTCACACAATGCTGAAGGATAGAAAGTATTAATAAGCATAGTATTTAGATTAGCAAGATTCACATGTGGTGTGTGGAATTGGAATAATGGTACCATCACAACCTCTGCGTTTTTATCAAGCAAAATAGGCTGAGTATTGTAGGAAGAATAATGGGAGCAAGCAGTCTTTATTAGGGTCAGGAAATTAACACTTCCTAAGTGGTTTCTTAGAAATTTACATAAGTTTGCATGGAACTCTGAGGTCTGACTGACTGCTTTGGAAAGATGTAGATCAGTGTGTTTAGCTTATGTTGAGAAGTTCTAGACATTATCCATTTAAAACAAAGTAAAACATTAAACCCATACAACTCAGTGGATCCCTTCAGTTTATTTGTAGGTTTCAGATTTCCACTATTCTGTGTACCCTCCAGTGTACAGATTATTATTTTTTTTACAGTACTGTAGTTTGGAACTTTTTGAAACTCTTAGGAGAGTTTATCAAACCTCCTTTACTTTATAAAATTGTGTGCATGAACATGGCCTCATCTTTAGCCATAGGCTTTGTATTAATAGTTAAGAATTCTATTTTGCTGTCTGCAGATATTCAGAAATATATTAATAAACACAGCCTTCATCACATTTGTTGGCTCTGTGTGTTGTGGTAGCTCTGGCTACTAGTGCACCCAATTAGCACCCATTAGATTATGAATGAATATGTTGGCACTGAGAAAAAACATTTTGGGCATAGCTTTCTTGGGTTTTGAGTGTGTGTGTGTGTGTGTGTGTGTGTGTGTGTGTGTGTGTGTGTATGTGTGCGTGTTTTGTTCCCAGACCCTAGTTACAAATACAAAGCAGAGCCAAAAGCATGCAGGGATCAGGGTAGGCACAGAGAACAGGGCCTGATACTGACTTGGTACATCTGCCTGGGCTACATGGAAAAGAGGCCACAGCCTACAAACTGTCACTCCAGGTTGAGGAAAGCTTACTCTTTAGTTTTGAAAACAGGGCCTGTCTTCCTGAACATTTCTTACATCCAGGATACAAGGTATTGGAGATCTTTGCCTTAGAATACTCAGTATGAAGCATGTTCACTTGGTGGTAGACACTGTGGCCTTTGAATTCAGCCTTCCTTTGTTCAAATACTGGCCCTCCAACTTCCCAGTGAGCAGCTTAACCAAGTGGCTTTAGCTTCTGTGAGCCAGTTTCCCCTTACCTGAAGACTTTCCTTCTGCCCCTCTGCTTATCCCCTCTGGCTCACATGCCCCATCTGCTCACCCTAGGAATGTACTGGAGTTTTGAACAGGGAATGAGAACATCAAATTAGTTAATGCTACAAAAGCATTTATACAGGCCCTGCTGTGGGCTATTATAATCAAAATCTTCCTCGTTAGAATTCCTTTCTTTTAGTGAGCCCTAGTCTCCATTTATAAAACTGCTAACAACCACTCAAAATCTGGCTTCAAGCAGGATATGTTCTCAAGGTCACTACAGTATTTCTAAATTAGTTGTGTTTTGAGAGCTGAGCTATTCATGAGAACAATTTTGTTCCAAGTTCTTTTCATATTGATAGCCCTTCAAGCAGCTGTTAGGTTTCTAATGCAAATTTATGTCATTCTCAAGGTGTTTTACATTGGCAATTATTCTAAAGGATTTTCATACTCATTCAGTGCCCACAAAGTCAATAAATGGATGGTAAAAATTCTGACATATTTGCTCTCCACATACAGTAGCTTAAAAATATTAACAGGAGCTGAATAAGAAAAATTAAAACAAATTTGATTGAGGCCCTCCACCCCCAATAACTGTGGATCCACTCACCCATGTGGGGCTCTGGAGAAGTTTTAATGCCTGAGTGAGGAAAGGCTTCCATGACTGTTCCTCACAGTTCACTCTGTGTAAGTGCCTCATGCCAAGGCAGACCACTTCCACTGTTTATGGATACTGGCATATATTTGTGTATTTATTTATTGTTACAAATGGTTCTGAGCTTGGAGAAAGTCATTTCTAAAATAAAATGTGATAACATTTTAATAAGATAAAGTGGATGAAAGGAACCACAGGACTTGATTTATACACTATTGACAACTTTCTAGACTAAGATAGCCCTATTTTGGATATTTCATGTGAAATCATTTCCTAAACAGTAATGCTATACTGTTCATATGAATCTGTTTTTAAATGTCTTCGGCTGTTAGTAATCAGGAAGCAAGATTGGACCTTAGAATCTGAAGCAACAACAGCAAAATAAAACCTAAATCTCCCAGCATCACCAAGTCTTTTCTGTCTTTTTAAGTGCTTTCTGTCAAGGCTGAGCAAACTTGGAGGTTCAAAGTATCTTCTAATTATCATGTCTGATTTCTTTCATTTTTCAAGTACTCTGAGAACTTCTTAATGAAAAAAATCTTAAAATACTCTCAAATAGGTAGGAGTAAATATATAAAAATTAATAGAGTATTAATGCTATAACTACAAAAAATAAATTCTTCATGGTGACAGTATTCAAAGTCTCTCTTCTTGTTATTTGGAAATATGCATTATATTTCAGACACATTACCAAGCAATAGAAAACCACAAACTATCCCTCTTATCTAAATATAATTTTGTACTCAACACCAATCTCTCCCATCCCCCATCTTCCCATTCATGCTTACACTATTTTTGTTAAGTAATCTGCCTTCTGACATTTACCTTTAGAAGCATTAATATATATTATACATACATCTATCACATCTATAAGACTCAATTACACTGCTTATTTATGCACCTTACCTACTTACCAATCCAAATGGCCTTAGGTCATGAAAATAATAAATATCCATTATATGACAGAATGAATCTATAATGTTTCACTCTTTCATGATGTAAACATATACTTTTTTATTTCAT
This sequence comes from Castor canadensis, assembly GCF_047511655.1. Lineage (NCBI taxonomy): Eukaryota > Metazoa > Chordata > Mammalia > Rodentia > Castoridae > Castor > Castor canadensis. Next base: position 97,671,357 of record NC_133388.1, on the reverse strand, counting down.
AGTACAGATATGAAATAAACATAAGTGACAAATTGACAACTTGGTATGCAATCAAATTGTAAAATTTTATGCTTAATGAAATATGTAACATAAACTGTGGTCTGAAAATTTTAACAAAATACCCACAAGATGAAGCAATCACAATTTGAACTCATTCTGTCTACAGGAGGAGGTTGTCATCACACCATAAAGACTTGCCTAGTCATTCAGTCAAGGTGAATATGTGGTGTCTGTCTTTACAGAACACAAAACCGGAACAGCAGCTGGTGGTAGAGCATAATGAAGGTGAGGATGGATGTGATGATGGAAGTGATAAGGAGGTGATGATGGAAGTGAAGATGGAGTATAATGATTAAGTGTTATAATGGAGTGTGTTGAAAGTGATGATGGAGCATCTCCTACTTGAAGCTCAGTGCCTCTGGGTACTGATACTGAGGATGCTTCCTGCACAAGTACATGTCCTACCAGACCTGATTACCACCACATTTCTGCTACCCCATTGCTCTGCCTCACTGAGTGCAGTACACCACTTCAGAGGATGATATAATTTGCTTTAACATTTATACATTGTCATCTAGGTAATACAAACTTCATTTTTAGAACATTATCTCTAATAATTATAAAAAGTATAATGGCTGAGGATTAGAAGAATTTGTTATGTCAGGGATACATCTCAATTATGGCACCATCTAATACTAATACATACTAGAAACACCACTTGGCATTTTTAATGTTTGGTTCTCAACCTGTGAGCAACAAAGCTACAAAAGCAGAACAAGGCTCATCAAAGATGCAAAAAATACAGAAAGTAACAATGCATAAGAACATAATATGTATGCTATGGTTTTAATTAAAACCATTGAAATGTCTTGATTTTGGCAAAAATGGCTATGATCTGCATGTAAAAGAACACAAGTTAAAAAACCAGTACTGCAATTCATAACAGGAATTCAGGAAATAAAACTGGACTTCACAGCTTGCATTCCTTAAGGACATCCAGTGAAGAGATGGCCAGCAGAAAGATCTTTTCACCTTATTGGATTCTAGGAACTTCCTGTCCTGATCTTCACAGTTGTAATAATCCTTTATTCCAGAAGGTAGGCTAGTTTCCATATGACTTAAAAAAAAAACCCACTCTTTCTTACATAAAATAGATTTCTGGGTCTGACCACAGTTGCTTCAGCCTATAGTTCAGGTACTGGAAAGTGGAGATTGGGAAGATCATGGTTTGAGGCCAAATGGGATAAAAAAGTTAGTGATACCCCATCAAGATCCAGACATCTGCCTGCTGCAGTTTGTGTTATTCACATGCATGCAGTAGCTAAGTAGTACTCCGTTGATGGCACCTCATTTCAATCATCTTATTGCCAACACCTTCATTTGTCTGATTTTTTTTTTATGGGGCTCAGGCTAGCTCACAACTCTTTACGTAGCCCTGGCTAACCTAGAACTCATAATATTCCTGCCTCAGCCTCCTGAATTCTGGGAGTGTGCACTGCTATACCCAGCTTCTGTTGTATTATTTTGAACCAGATGGTAAACCTTCAGATTTTCTTAGCACAGTCCCTTGCCTCTCTAAAGGTTCACTAGAAATGCTTCTCCTCAGCAAGTCCAGTCTCCACTTGAGCTGCCTCTCTGCACTACACACAGCACTCTTGTGTTGCCTGTCAGTCTCTTTCCCAAATGCCCAGACTGGACTGTTTCAAGACTCCCTCCATCATCTTCTGTAATCACCCCATTTAATCTATACCCACTTCTCTTTCTCAGATTTAGGTGAGAAAATCAAATTTATCAAGTGAATTCCAATAATTTCTTTTTCTTTTTCTTTTTGAGAACTGTTTCTCTATGTAGCCCTTACTGGTAGAGAACAAAAGATCCTTTTGCTTCCACTTCCACATGCTGGGATTACAGGTATGTGCCACTACACCTGAAAAATTCCTACAATTTTCATACATAATTTGGTATAAATTTATCTAAGTCTGCTCAGAGTCCTTATTTCATCACCTTGTTCCAGTTATCATTGTATATCCTAAATTCTGAATCTCACAGAATACTCCTTTTCAAATACATAATATGCATTCATCATGATGACTAAGAGAAAAGTAGAAGATATGTAGAACAGTTTTTCTCCAGAAATTCTCTTCTGTTATCTGACCTTTCACTTTCATTCACAGAATTCCAAAGAACAAAAAACAATGTATTCATGGATCCCAACAGTTAATCTTACACTCCTCATTCCAGCACAACTCAACTCTCTCCCACCATGATTCTACAAGTATTTAACTAACTAACTGCCTACCTACCTTCTTAACTAAACAACTAAATGAATAAACAAATACCAGTAACTTCTTAATAGTTAATAGAGGACAATTATTTTTAGTCATTATTTTTCCATACCACATCCAGTTTTATATTTGGGACCATTCTTTCTTTAAGACATTTTCTACTTCACTATTTGTTCATTTTAATAAACATCATAAAACTTATGTTAGAAATGTATATTTTTTGTGACATTTTCATTGTTTCAATTGGTGCATCTTGAAACCCCATACTCAAAATAGTAATGGCAGATCTGATCGATGTCTGATTAGTCTTTGTAATGGCTTCTATTCACTGCATTTGTACTTTGTTTCTCCTCCCCACCCCCTTCCACCTTTTCTGCTCTCATTTTATTGAGAATTTTAAGTGATTACTTTTAATTTCTATCATAACATACCTGTTATACTTCCTCCTTTAGAGCAGAATTAATAGAACAGAATGAGAGATACATTGAAAAATTAATTGTAACTATTCTAATACCAGACAAAATACATCTTAAGGAAAAAGCATTACCAAAGACAAAGAAATATTTCTTAAAATGACAACATCTACATAATAAGAAAATCTGTATTATTCTCAATTTGTTTGCATATTACAAAGTCTCCTCTAAAATCTAACAGTGTAAAAGAAGGAATATATAACTCTACAGCATAAGATAAAAGAAACACACAAAATATCAGAATTCGTACAGAGGATTTTAACAATATGATTGATGTAATTAAAATGAAGTGTCAATTTGGTGAAGATGTGTTATCTGTGCACTGATCTGTATTTTGCACATGCAGTTAAACATGAGTTACTGAATTGCACTCTTGAGAATCAGTGATTGCTTGGCGGGGTGGAGTGCGATGGCATCTGAAAGGGGAAAGGGTCAGGTGTTATTTGGTCACAGATGGTGACAGAAGGCCAATTAAGCAATTAAAACTAATGTGAAAAGAATGAGATATCAAGGGCTTAATAAAGATTGATGACTATTTATGGTGAGAAGATCAAAGGAAGATCATCAATGTAATTTGATAAGAGTTTGTGTGTAGAAGTGAGAGGTAGAAAGGACTCATCCACAACTCTCTTGTTCTTGGCCAGGGTAGGTGAATAAACACAACACAGAAGGAACCTTATTTGTTTGCACATCTCTCCTCTTATTTGACATGAAATTCTGCTAGCATAGGACTATTAGAGATGGTTCCTATCTGTCTTCCTGATTTGATGTTCAGACACAAAATCACAGTATGTGGTAAGTGTAAGGATGTTCAATGATTCTTGATTTACTCTCCTTCCTGGATTTTGGGCCCCATGGAGCAGAGACAACTAATCCTTGCAGTTTGTCTTATGGGCCCCCTTTCCTCAGAAACTTGAGATAGAATTAATGTCTCAGTTGGGGTCATTTGAAGAGAACTTAGGCTGAGTCTCATGCTTACGCTATTTAAAGCTTATGGATGTTCTCCTTACATAATCTTTTTAATAACAATTGTGTCACAAAAGTGGAAAATCTAAATGTGTTATACAGGAGGTCTCATATCTCAATGTCCCATTATGTAATCTGTCAAATTTAAGAGAAGAAGACATTTCTTTGAATCACTTCATATTCAAAATCCTGGAGGTCCTAGCACTTGGAATTAAAATTTTAAGATCTCCAACAAATCAGATTTTAGCTTTGCAATTATTTAAATAAACTTTTGTCTTATAATAAGGTTCTATATTCAAAGGTTGCTTAGTTTTCATTGCTTATTTCATGTTCGTCATTAAGCCTGCCTAATCACTTTCTTATTCTTCATGTCACTTCAACTTGATTGTACTAAAAATTCAAGTTATAGATTTAAAGCTGGTAATATGAAATTTTGCAAAGTGGCTTTTATAGTTATATACCATTTATAATTTCATATTGATATTGCATCAGAATATACTCTACACTAAGAAAATAAAATACTAAATAGACATTATCTGGATTTTGATAAATTGAATTTACATTGTAGTAATTGTTTTTTGTAGAACTCCTCTTAAACAAATTTTGTAATAGAGAACTATCTAAAACATTGCTGGAACTATGACAAATTTTTCTCTTTACTGTTCCATAATAATTAAAATTTGGATAATTGATACTTGACAAATTGCGAATTGGTGCACCATTAAACACATAATTTAATACTATTATGACCCTAAAATGAGAAGCAAAGGGGCCTGTTCAGCTGTGTGTTGGGCCTCAGTGTGGTGGGATGAGGCTGTGCCACATCAGTAAGTCATTCAATGTGTACCTGGAGTGGGTGTCCTGTCCACATTCTACCATGTCCCCTTCCAGCTGATGAATTTAGATGCAGAGCAAGCTGTACAGTGAAAGGTTCAGGGAAGTGAGGCAGTGGAGCTGTTAAGATGTCTACTGAAGGCCTGAAGTCCCTCAGTGTCAGCCCTGGTGGAGTGATCCTCTTTAGGGGTGTGGGGAGACCAAAGGGGAAGGTCTTGCAGAAGCACAGATGCCAGTAAGACAGGTGTCACAACTGTGGTGGTCTAGACAATCATAGCAAGGAATGCAAGCTGCCACCTAGCCCAAGAGTATGAGTTCTCCCAATGCAGCAGGCATATGGTCACTTCATGTTTGCTGAAGTCTCAGCAGGCCCCCAGCTCCCTGGAAAAGCCTGTCTACTTTCCAGAGAAAGAAGGGTCCACAGGTCTGTGCTGCCTCCAGAGACCCAGAATTGAGCCACCTGGGTAGAGGCTGTTTTTTTTTCTCTCAGGAGGTTTCAAGGAGCAGGCATCCATTCACAGAGTTGAGATGGTAGGAACAGGGTGTAGTGGGGAGTGGCTGTCACTGGCATGTGTCTCAGCATCAGCCATCATCCCTGTCAGTGGGGGGAGGGGAGAGGGAAATAAACTCATATCATGCTCTATTCAATGCCAGTAACGGCTTTGGAGCAACCACTCTAGAACCTGCTTGTTCCATCTGAGGCTGGCCCCTAACCATCAGCTTTAAAAAGTGGACTGGATGAGGACATTGTCCTCCATTTAAAGAAGGGTGTGTAACATTTCTCTTGCCAGGGTGTGAAACATTAAGAAGAGGACCAGGTTAGTGCACTCAACTCATGAGCTACTGCTGTTGTAGACCATTGCTCCTAATTTACTTCCACGCCTTTCTGGGCTAATGTGATTGTACTCATTTGCTTCCTTGGATAAGTGCACAGTTGGTCCCACTTTCTCCAGGATGCTGACTGCACTACCAGTGTGCAAATGGTGTATCTTGTGCATTTTATTTTGTTTTCTTAATGTGCATACTCTGATTTTATATTTTGTTCTAAGGTCCTCACTCCTGCACTGTGTTCTTAGGAACATGAGCAACTCTAGGCATATATTGGAACATCTCTAGGTCTAAACAACAGGAATAAGTCTTATTTTTAACACCATGGAGATCAGCCATCTACATAAAACAATCAAACTAGCAAACTGGAATTTATACCTAAGAAGTATATGAAAATTTTGACATGAACTGATTGGCATTCTGTGAATGAGGAACAATGTTTACTTCCAATGTAATTTACATTTTGAATATCACATTTAGTTTTTCAAAATGAATTTTAATACTAATATGCTTCATTTTCTATTCAGTTCTCTGTGACAGATAATTCTACCATAGAATTGATATATGAGTGATGATTATAATTTTTATATCTATTAACAAATGATATGAAACACCTTTAACATGACAGGTATTCACAGATGGTGATACACATCTGTAATCCTAGTAGTCAGGAGGTGAAGGCAGGAGGATGATAAGTTCAAGTCCAGCCTGAGATGCACAGTGAGATCCTGTCTCAAAAAAAAAGGGAAGAGAGAAAGGAAGGGAGGAAGAAAGGAAAGAAAGAAGGGAGGGAAGGAGGAAGAAGGGGAGAGAGAGAAAAAAAATGGAAGGGAAGGGAAGGGAAGAGAAGGGAATGGAAGGGAAGAGAAGGGAATGGAAGGGAAGGGAAGGGAAAGGAAGGGAAGACAGAAACTCAGATAATCCAGAACAAATGAAACCATTTTTTTTTACTATATATGCAGGGTTTGAAGATTATCCAATATAGTTCCTGTAACTAACTGGATGTGTTTTCATAAATAGTTGATCATGTAAATTATCCTCTTGTGTCCCAATATTCAACTCATTTAATATAAAACTTAAGGATATATCATTCAGGGTAAACCATTTTCTGTGCGTTTAGAAGTAAAGGAGGCAGGAGTCTATAGCTGTTACATATAACACTGGTAATTAAGTGAATGTCTACAGAGGCTCATGCCAGGCCTGCCTGAGATAAAACATAGCTCTTCTTCTGAAACAAGATCCACTGGGGAGCAAGTGGCTTAATAAGATTGCTAATAAAGTAATAACTAATAGAGGCAATAAAATGCTCTTGATAATAATTATGACTTATGGCTTACAGTATTTGTATAGATACACATTGTGTCAAATAAAATAGACCAGACTCAGAAAGCATTGACATGTTTATGTGGAATCTAGGAGGGAAAAAACAAGAGATGAAAGTAGAAGGATGGCTGTTAGGGAAGAGGAAGAGTATCATGGGAAGGGGCAAGCGGTTAAGAGAGGTAATGTGAATTTGATGAAAGTATTTTATTTCCACATATGAAATTGCCACATTGAAACCCATTATTTTGTATAATTAGTATAAGTTAATGAAAAATTAGAAAACAGGATTCATACAACTATAATAATCAAGGCATGATATTGACATCAAAATAGACAAATCAATAGAACAGAATAGCATAGAAGTATACCCACACATAAAAGGTCAACTGACTTTTGACAAAAGTTCAAAGACACATCTGTGAAAACTGACTCATTTCCATTAACAAGTGGTTTGATTACATGCATTTCTATATGTCTATATCTATACAGTTATAAAGAATGTTGATATACACATTTATAACATAAACAGTAAAATAGATCATAGTCACATATGAAACACAAATATATGAAATTTATACGAGAAATCACTGGAAAATGTCTTCGTGCCTTGGGCCAAATTTTTCTATATTTAAGACCAAAAAACATGAAGAAAAAGAAAAATAATAAATTTCACTTCATTAAAATGATCAATTTCTTGACTTTAAGGTACATTTTATGACAGTGAAATGTAAGCCACAGACTAGAAGATAGTTTTATAAAGTCACATATATAATAAAAGACTTGCTTCTGAATATATAAAGAACTCTCTAAATTCAATAATAGGAAAGCATCATACATAATTAGTAAAAGTAGTTTAAAAATCAGTTCCAGTTCTTGTGCTAGATAATTTTGGTAGAGATTAGTAGAAATTCAAAGGACTGATATGTAGTTATTAATCTAGAATATTTACTCTTATTCTTTCTCATAGACCAGTAGAATAAGAAGCAATTTGTACCAACCAACATGAAAGAGGTGTAGAAAGTTGAACTTGTTAACTCCGTTGTTCTTCCTCAAAAATATTCTCAAGGGACCTAGGTCATCTGACATACAAAGGCCGTCTCATTTGTTCATTGTATTAATTGCATCATGTTAATTGCAATACAACAAGAATTCTGTATGTCTTAGTTGGACTCCTATTGCTCAGATTGAGAAATAAACCCAGTGAAGACTGAATGGGTATATTCTGAAAAGTTTTAGGGCTCTAGAGCTTACCAAGAAATAGCCTCTATATTAGTTATTGGTTGCTGGGTAACAAATTACCCACTGGCATAAAACAGAAAGCATAAATCTCATAGTCTGAATTAGTCATGGATCAGAAAGGGGCTTACCTAGATGGTTTAGGTTTGAGGAGTCCATATAAACTGCAGTTAAGTTGTCATTAGGGCTTTCTGTCATGTGAAGGCCTGATGGGCTAGCATTTACTCCAAGAACACACAACTGACTTGTGGTTGGAGGCCTCAGTTCCTCACCACACAGTCCTCTCCCATAGCTTCCTCAGTACCCTCATGAAATGTTGGTTGACTTCCTTCTCTATAGGGCTGCCAGAATTAAATTTCAAAATTTGGAAAGAAAATATCAAAAATTTTGTGAGTGTATTTTCACAACCTTCATACCCTCCGAGCTATTGTAACTTGTACCTCCACCATTAAGAATCACAAGTTTTATATCCCCTCTGAGTTTTGCAGACAGCATGCTCTATACTTAAATATGGTTCTCTAACAGATTTGTTGAATTATATGGACTCTGCTGGTTTTGAGTGGATCATTGAGCAAGTAAAATCTCTTCAGCAGATCCAGGCTGCCCTCAGTCATCTCTGTAAATTAAACCAAGTAGTCTGGCAGATCCCCAGTACCAAATGTCCCCAGTTTGGGAAGAGACACTCTAACATTTGGGAAGTGTCAGTAAGAAAGTTACTGTCAAGACCTCAGCTTCACAAGTGAGACCATGCCACCTGTGGCAAATAGCAAAACTATTTTAAAAGCAGCTCCTGTCATACCAGAAACTTTGAGTATCTTAGTGCAGCCTATCAAGTACTCACAAGACTAGCACTGCCCAACAAACCTACTAGTTTATATTATCCATTAGCTTCAAGATAAAATGAGCATGAAAAATGCCTTCAACTGGTCCAAAGCACTGACCTAAGTCCCAGGAGCAGGTGCCTCACCTCCAAGCCAGTGACTATTTTTGCCACAACAAAAATAGTCAACTCACTCATTTGACTTCATGAGGGATTCCTTACAGCCAGCAGAAAAGGTTGGTTACAGCTGAGAATAGTTCACAGATGGGTCTACTCACCATGTTTGTGAAAACTAAAAATAAACTACAGTATATTTGCCCTACTTGGAATGCTCTAAAAGATCATGCAAAAGGGAAGTCATTTAATGAATATACATATATATGCCTCATGGGTACTGGCAAATGATCCTTGACCAGACAAAGTGTGTGGATAGACCAGGGAGTTTACATAAACTGGAAACATTTTTGAATGTTAATTCCTGACAGAAAGCATATACTGCAAAGCAGTCACTGAACAGCCATGTATGCAGGTAGAATTGGTCCGTTACTGGCCATTGTCCTCTGACACCTTTGTGCTTTGATGGGCTCATGAACAGAGCTGCTGTGTGGCAGCAGCTCAGGGTCTGCTGTGCAAGCAGCAAGGTTCCCTCTCATCAAGACACATGTGGCCATGGCCATTGCTGAATTATAGGACAGCGTCAAGAAAGAAGAGTTGCCAGCTCCCCAAGTGGTACATTGTTTTGAGATCAACTGGCCATTTGGTAATAAGTTGGTTTCATGTATCTTTTTGCATACTGAGAGTGGTAGGGATTCAAAATGGAGGCAAGGAGAGTGTTAAGCTTTATATTCTAGCATTCTTGGTTGGCATCTCTTCGTACTGTCAGGCACAGGTGCAACTATTACTAGTCAAGTAGAACAACTGCAGCCTGGAAAATGAATGTAAGTCAGAGGTTCCCACCTCTCATAGATAAGTGTCTGGGTCACCACAGCAGAAAAGTATCCTGAGCAAAAGAAAATCCACACTTACAGAGGGTGACAGAGCAAGGTAATGGATACTGTCTTCTCTTGGTATCCAAAGGGGTTAATTCCAGGAACCCTATGTATTGCCAAATTCATGATGCTCAAGTCTCTTATATGAAATGACAATATTTGCAAAGAACCTATGTCTATCATCCCATATTTTTTAAATTATCTGTGCCTTACTTGTAACACTTACTATCATGTAAATGATATGAACATAGTTGTGTTGCTTAGTGACAAAGAAAAAGTCTGTACATGTTTAGTGCAGACACAATGTTTTCCAAATATTTTTGCTTCACAGTTGGTTGAATCTGTAGAAGTTGACCCCACAGATATGGAGCACTGAGTGGATCAGTTATACAAGTACTTGCTGAGGGGCACAGGTTGCTCAAGCCTGTAATGCAATCAACTCCAGAGGTAGAGATAAGGAGAATCACAGTTTGAAGGCAGCCCTGAGGAAATAATTCATGAGACCGTATCTCAAAAGTACCCAAGACAAAAAGGACTGGTGGAGTGGGTCAAGTGGTAACAGTGCCTGTCTAGCAAGCATGAGGTCCTGAGGAAAAAACCCCAGTACCTCAAAAAAGCAAAACAAAAACAAAAACAAAAACACAGACATGCTTGCTGAGATGAAGTTCAATCTACAGTAAATCCCACTGAGTGATAATGAAACTTAAAACAGACATTAGCAATGCAGGCTTTAGTTATGCCACTAACCTTCCTCTAGTGAGTTCCTTGAGGATTTTTGTCCACAGAATCCTAGAAATGCTACACTTGGATAGAGTGAACTTAGTATGAGAATGGAATGGATCTGAGAAATTCAAAGAGACAAAAACAGTAAGTATTGTTCATGTTCTAAGATTTTCCCTACTTCTTTACTTACTCTACTTCTCCATGCAAGAACTGCTACAAACATGGAATGGTGACTTACGCCTCCACAATTTTTTCTGTAGAATTCCACCTTGCTGAGAAGAGCTGTCACTCTGACGTGTCTCAGTGTTCCCAGGAGACTCAGAGCCCTCCCAATGACCCTCACACCTGGGGCATCAAGAACTGATTGGCACTACAGTGCACAGTCTGACCAACTCTCTTCATGATGGAATGTCTGCATTAAAATACATGGTCCCAACAGCCCTCTTTGCCATCCTCCTACCTGAGTTAGGCCAACACTGAGTTTACTGACAACGCAACTGTAGCTCCAGTTACTGTTCTCCTCCATTCTACTTCCCTCACTCAGTTGAAATCCCTCCAAGAGTCCTACTTCTAGAGACCTTGACTTAAAACTGACTTTCAAAAAATATTACATATTCTCATTCATATGTGGAATCTGGACCTAAATAAAATGAATGACCAAAGGAGAGGACAGTCGGGGGAAGATGACTATGAACAAAGTGCTTTGCATGTGTGTATGAAAATGGAATAAGGAAACCTACTAAAATTGTTTAAAATGGGTGAGGGTGATAAGAAAGAGTAATAGAGGGGTGAATTTGATCAAAGTACATCATGAGCAAGTATGACAATACCATAATAAAATCCCTTTGTGCAATGAATACACACCAAAAAAAATTGGCTTTCAAAAAATTCAGTGTGATTCTTTTTTGGTCTCACCAGAGTATCCTACAGGAGATATTTATTTGTCAGGGAATATGTTTTCAGGAGCATGGGACCACTTTGAGAGAGAGGAAGAGTCTAATTTGCATTCCCAATAAATTCACTTTAACCAGAATCAATGATTATTGGAAAAATATAGCAATGTGTTGCTTAAGGGTGGTGATTCAGCTTGAGAGCTGTGTGGCTACTCATTTTTGTTGCTTTGGGAACATTGTACAGTGTAGTGACAATCACCTAGTGTATAAATCAATCACTTGATATGGCCTTTTTTATTTTTCTGGTGGTACTGGGATTTGAACTCCAGGTCTCATGCTAGGGCACTCTACCTCTTGAGCCACTCCTTCATTCTTTCTTTTGTGTTGGGCATTTTTGAGATAGGGTCTTGTTTTTTTCTCAGGCTGGCCTTGAATCTCTATCCTCTTCATTTCTGCCTCTTGAGTAGTTAAGATTACAGGCATGACCCATTGGTGCTCAGCAACATGATCTCTTAATATAATCAAGAGATAAAGTGAACAGGGTGTCTTTGGCAAAACACAGCATTGTTTTTTATGGTAAACAATTTTCTATCTGTAAGCACATTGGAAAATAAGGATAAATTGCACATATATTCAGTTTACAAACTAGCAGCATAATTGATATCATTTTGGTGTATGAAGAACTATGCGTAATTGTGTTCACTGTCCTTTTTATCTGACTGGCAGTGCAATTGACTTGTTTATAATTGTGTCATCACATATGAGCAGGCACTGTGCTGTGAAATTAATATGCTTCTGATGTCACTAGCTCCACTGCAGTCTTGTGTTGTCAATCTGCTCTTAGCCAAATGTCATTAGACAGTGCATGACTGCACTCCATGTTGACCTGGGTAACATGACTAAGGAGGTTAACTGTTGATGACTGTTGGGCTTTTAAAAGAGATTATTTCAGTTCAGCAATGATAGATAACATTACCCTTTATAATTTCACTATGTTTTTACAAGCTTTCTTTTTCTGACCTTTCCTTAACCATGTATGCCTTTTAAGACTCAGCCCAAAGTCTGTTTTACCACAAATACATCAGACAACTGGAGAGGGACATTTTTTCCTTTCTCCCTTCTGTGAGTTGTTTTGGTTTTAATTATTTGTTTGTTCTAGATACTGAAATAAATCAGTTAGCGTCTTGTAGGACAGAAGCATCCCTGACTGTCTAGTTTTTTAAGAATTCTTCCCAGAATATAACCAACATGTCCTCAATCATAAGTGAAAGGGAGTCAGATAAAAGCATACCCTGATGATCTGTCATCCAAAGAAGCAGTGTAACTTAACTACTGTAGGAAGGCAGGTGTTACATGGAGAATCTACTTAACTGCATTTGGCCAAGTATGACTACCAAGAAGAAGGGGAGATGGAAGAAAAGAAGAGGGAAAAAGAAACTACCTAGATACAGGCTATGTTGTAAGGGCTTCCACAGCCCGAGCACTTATTTACTTCTCACAACACCCTTACTAGAGAAGAACAAGACATTCCATTTGACAAATCTGGAAGTCTAATTTAGAATGCAAAGAAGCCTAGATGTGATGACCTTGAGGATAAATCAGAATCCAAAGGAAATAATTTGAAATGTTCACTAGGAAATAATTTGAAATGTTCAATGTTTCTACTAAACACTTCTCCTTGTAGAGATTCAGATAATCTAAAATTCTGTGATTTAAACACCACTACCAATAAGTTTTTTTAAGAAGAAACATTATTTTGCATTTATATAAACATGTGCCTATATGGTTCTGGGAAAGATGGTGAGAAATGTGTAAATAGTAACTTTCAAGTCAAACCCCACCTTATCAAAGGGCATCATCTCTACACACTAGAAAGAAAGATGGCCTTCCTAGAAATGTATAGCTAGGAGTTCCAGTATCCTATCACTCAGAAACCTATTTCTTGAAAGAATTACTTTGAGGTTCCTCAGACACTTTTGTAGCTCAGCATTTAAGTTGGCAGGATTCTCAATTTGTGGCCCAAGATTTGATCACTACTCTGGCATCTTGCACAATTTTAATTCTTGAAATCTGTTTATTTCCAAGCAAAATGAGCACCCTTGTAAGTGTTAGACTGAAAAGCATAGAGAGATAGGTAAAGAGATGGCTTAATGCCTGCACAGGTTTATTCAGGAGATGAAACCTGCAGAAGGTGTTTCCAGAAAGACAGGTAGAATCTACTGCCTGGCTTATGGACTGGGGATTTTATAGGAGAGGAAGGGTCTTATGTCCTGGTACAGGTGCTGGGAAACAGGCGGTTTAGTCACAGACCAATGCAGTGGCAAGAATAGGACACTTCTGGAAGTAGTCAAGGTCCTGCACAGGTGATGGGAAACAAGATGTATCCCTTGGAGGGCCCATCTCAAGGACAAGCAGAGTTTAAGATGTCATAAGTGATGTCAATATGAGACATAACAGTAAACTCTTATGAGTTTACATAGGCATATGCAAAATACTAAAGGGAACAACTGGGATATGGTAAATAGCCAACATACAGCCTTGTGACAAGGTAGTTACCAACTCAGTAGCATGCTGCTTCCTACTGATATGTAAATATGAGAAAATATGAGTGCTCTGTCCTCCTGATCCTCATTTCACTCTTGTGTTTTTATGTACTGGAACATGAGGAGGAACTCAAGTACAGCATATTAAAGATGTACACCTCTGGAGCTTTCCTTCTGTAACAGACACCACAATTAAACTGTTTCTTTGGTTGGTTGGTTGGTTGGTTCTGAGACAGGGTCTTTCTAGATAGCTCTGGCTGGCCTAGAAGTTATGATCCTCCTGCCTCAGCATTCTGATTGCTGGGATTACAGGCATGTACCACCATACCTGGCCTTGTAAAACACTTCTATTTTCAGAAAGATCTGAATTGTTCTAGAGGTAAGAAGGTTAGAATTGGAATTAGAGTATTAAAGAGGAAGAAGGTAAATGTACCTAATTTGAGCAAATTTTTCTCAATACTGGCAAGGTAACAGAGGCCCAATATTTTTAAACATGCAGTCGACTTGTCCACACTCATTAGGAGATGTGAGGACTCAAATGGGAATTGCTATGGAATAATTTAGGACTTCCAAGCTTTGACCTTGGAAAAAAAGTCATTTTGCTCAAATTGCCCCAGTAGCACCAGGGCTGTAAACTGCATGAGTCTCACATCTGGATGACCATCCTTTGACCAAAGTTTTTGGCATTGTAGTACACACAGGTCCAATGGTTCTTCATATAAATACAGGGAATTGAGCAGAAAGAACATAGTCACATGACATCTTACAAGATAAGCAAGAAAGGAAGTCATTGAGTATATCATATGTGGAAATAAAAGGTGAAAGACTTTGTTCACTGTTATAACATGTAAAAAAACCTCATGGAACCTTGAGTAGTTCTTGTTAATTACTTCCTACTCCTCAGCTTAATTGGGAATGATAATCACCACAAGCTTCAATCTGGGTAGCTATACTCAGAAAAACATTTTTAGAATATTCATCATTTCTACCTGCAAAATGTTACTTTAACAGATTTTTTTCTTTTATTTATATGTGCATACAAGGTTTGGGTCATTTCTCCCCCTCCCTTCCCCTCCACCCCCTCGCTACCAGGCAGAAACTATTGTGCCCTTATCTCTAATTTTGTTGAGGACAGAGTATAAGCAATAATAGGAAAGACCAAGGGTTTTGGTTAGTTTAGATAAGGATCGTTATACAGGGAGTTGACTTGCATTGCTTTTCTATGCATGTGTGTTATCTTCTAAATTAATTCTTCTTGAACTAACCTTTTCTCTATTTCTTGGTTCCCTTCTCCTATTGGCCTCTGTTGCTTTAAAGGTATCTGCATTAGTTTCTTTGCATTGAGGGCAACACATGCTATCTAGTTTTTTGAGTGTTTTACCTATCCTCATACTTTCCTTGTGTCCTCTCATTTATCATGTGATAGAAGTCCAATCCCCTTGTTGTGCTTGCCCTTGATCTAATGTCCACATATGAGGGAGAACATACAATTTTTGGTCTTTTGGGGTAGGCTAAGCTCACTCAAAATTATGTTCTCCAGTTCCATCCATTTACCTGTAAATGATAATATTTCATTCTTCTTCATGGCTGCATAAAATTCCATTGTGTATAAATACCACATTTACTTAATCCATTCATCAGTAGTGGGACATCTTGGCTATTTCCATAACTTGGTTATTGTGAATAGTGCTGCAATAAACATGGGTGTGCAAGTGCCTCTGGAGTAACCTGTGTCACATTCTTTTGGGTATATCCCCAAGAGTGGGATTGTTGGATCATATGGCAGATCTATGTTTAGATTTTTAAGAAGCCTCAAATTTTTTTCCAGAGTGGTTGAACTAGTTTACATTCCCACCAGCAGTGTGAAGGTGTCCCTCTTCCCCTGCATCCTCACCAACACCTGTTTTTAGTGATGTTGCTAATGATGACTTTTCTAACAGGGATGAGGTGGAATTTTGGTGTGATTTTGATTTGCATTTCTTTTATGGCTAGAGATGGTGAGCATTTTTTTCTTGTGTTTTTTAGCCATTTGAATTTCTTCTTTTGAGAAAGTTCTGTTTCATTCACTTGCCCATTTCTTTATTGGTTTATTAATTTTGGGAGAATTTAGTTTTTTGAGTTCCCTATATATTCTGG
Organism: Castor canadensis; assembly: GCF_047511655.1. NCBI lineage: Eukaryota > Metazoa > Chordata > Mammalia > Rodentia > Castoridae > Castor > Castor canadensis. Next base: position 97,655,308 of record NC_133388.1, on the reverse strand, counting down.
TTATCAGTCCTTTGTCTGATGTGTAGCTGGCAAATATTTTCTCCCACTCTGTGTGTGATCTCTTCAGTTTAGAGACCATTTCTTTTGTTGGGCAGAACTTTTTTAGTTTTATGAAGTCCCATTTATCTATGCTATCTCTTAGTTGCTGAGATGCTGGGTTCCACTGAGAAAGTCCTTCCCTATACCTATTAGTTCCAAAGTATTTCCTTCTCTTTCCTATACCAACTTTAGAGTTTTGGTCTGATATTAAGATCCTTGATCCATTTTGAGTTAATATTGGTATAGGGTGATAAACATGGATCTAGTTTCAGTTTTTTGTAGACTGCTAACCAGTTTTTCCAGCAGTTTTTGTTGAAGAGGCTGTCTTTTCTCCATCGTATATTTTTAGCACCTTTGTCAAACATAAGTTGGTTATAGTTGTGTGGCTTCATATCCAGGTCCTCTATTCTGTTCCACTAGTGTTCATGTCTGTTTTTGTGTAAGTACCAAGCTGTTCTTATTGCTATTGCTTTGTAATATAGTTTCAAGTCAGGTATTGTGATACCTCCAGCATCGTTCTTTTACTTTGTATTGCCTTGTTATTCATGGCCTCTTGTGTTTCCATATAAATTTACCTGTAGAGTTGTCAGTCTCTTTGATGAATGTCATTGGGATTTTGATGGGAATTGCATTAAACATGTAGATTGCTTTTAAGTATAGACATTTTTATATGTTGATTCTGCCAATCCACGAGAGTGGGAGATCTTTCCACTTTCTATAGTCTTCCTCAATCTCTTTCTTCAGAAGTTTATAGTTTTCCTTCTAGAGGTTGTTCACATCCTTTGTTAAGTTTACAACTAGGTATTTGATTTTTTTGAGGCTATTGTAAATAGTATTGTATTCATATATTCTTTCTCAGTTTTTTCATTATTAGTGTATAGAAATGTTAATGATTTTTCTATGTTGATTTTATATCCTGATACCTTGCTATAGCTGTTGATGGAGTCTAGGAGCTTTTCAGTAGAATTTGTTTGGGTCTTTAATGTAAAGGATCATATCATCTGCAAATAGGGATATTTTGACAGTTTCTTTACCTGTTTGTATTCCTTTTATTCCTTCTTCTTGCCTAATTGCTCTGGCTAGGAATTCCAGTACTATGTTGAATAGGAGTGGAGATAGTGGGCATCCTTTACTCATTCCTGATTTTAGAAGGAATGGTTTCAGTTTCTCACCATTAAGTATAATGTTGGCTGTAGATTTGTCATATATAGCTTTTATAATGTTGAGGTACTTTCCTTATATTCCTAGTTTTCTTAGTGCTTTTATCATGAAATGGTGTTGGATCTTATCAAAGACTTTTTCTACATCTGTAGAGATGATCAAATGGTTTTTGTCTTTGCTTCTGTTAATGTGGTTTATTACATTTATTGATTTTCATATGTTGAACCACCCCTGCATTCTTGGGATGAAGCCTACTTGGCATGGTGAATGATCTTTGATGTGTTGTTGAATTTGATTTGCCATTATTTTATTGAGGATTTTTGCATCATTGTTCATTGAGGAGATTGGCCTATAGTTCTTTTTGGAGGTGTCTTTGCCTGGTTTTTGGGATAAGGATAATACTGGCTTCATAAAATGTGTTAGGCAGTTTTCTCTCCCTTTCTATTTCATGGAACAGTTTAAGGAGGGTTGGTATTAGTTCTTCTTTAATGGTCTGATTGAATTCAACAAAGAATACATCCGGTCCTGAACTTTTCTTTTTTGGGATACTCTTGATTGCTGCTTCAATTACATTTTTTGTTATAGCTCTATTCAGGTGTTTAATTTCCTCTTGGTTCAGTTTTGGATGATCATAAGTATCTAGAAATCTATCCATTTTTCAAGATTTTCAAATTTATTTGAAAGTAAGTCCTCAAAGTAGTCTCTGATGATTTCCTGTACTTCCATCATGTTTGTTGTTATCTCCCCTTTTGCAGTCCTGATTTTACTAATTTGGTTTTTTTCTCTCCTCATTTTAGTTAGATTTGCTAGGGGTCTATCAATCTTGTTTATTTTTTCAAGAACAAACTTTTTGTTTCATTAATTTTTTGTATGGACTTTTTGGTTTCTATTTCATTGATTTCAGGTCTTATTTCTATTATTTCTCTTGCTATTTCTTTTGGGATTTGCTTGTTCTTGTTTTTCTAGGAGTTTTAGATGCATCATTAAGTCATTTATTTGAGATCTTTCAATCTTCTTAATATATGCACTCTTGGCTATAAACTTTCCTCTCAGGACCGCTTTGCTGTGTCCCATAGGTTCCGGTAGGTTGTGTTTTCATTTTCACTGACATCCAGGAAACTTTTAATTTCCTCTTGTATTTCATCAATGACCAAATGTGCATTAAACAATGAATTATTCAGTTTCCAGCTGTTTGCATGATTTTGTCTTTATTTTTATGGTTGAGTTTTAGTTTTATTGCAATGTGAGCAGATAGAATGCATGGTATATTTTCTATTTTCTTATATTTGCTGAGGCTTGCTTTGTGCCCTAGGATATGGTCTATTTTGGAGAAGGTTTTGTGAGCTGCTGAGAGGAATGTGTATTGTGTAGAAGTTGGATGAAATGTTCTGTAGACATCAACTAGGTCCAATTGATGTATGGTATGTTTAAGATCTTGGATTTCTTTATTGATGTTTTGTTTGAATGACCTATCTATACATGATAGTGGGGTTTTAAAGTCTCCCAGGACCACTGTGTTGGAGTTAATATATGCTTTTAGGTCCTTCAGGGTATATTTGATGAAATTGGGTACATTGACATTGGGTGCATATAGGTTGATAATAGTTATTTCCTTTTGGTCTATTTCCCCTTTTATTAGTATGGAATGTCCTTCTTTATCTCATTTGATCAATACAGGTTTGAAGTCTACTTTGTCAGTGATAAGTATTGCTATTTCTGCCTGTTTTGGCGGGCCATTGGCTTGGTAAATTTTCTTTCTGCCTTTCATCCTAATTCTGTGCTTATTTCTTTCTGTGAGATGGGTCTCCTGTAAGCAATAACTTGTTGGATCTTCATTTTTAATCCAGTTTGTAAAACAGAGCCATTTGATGGGGAAATTAATTCTGTTAACATTAAGTGTTAGTATTGACAGGTATGTGGTGATTCCTGTCTTTTAGTTGTCTTAGTTGTTTGAAGGTTTGATTTTGTGTCTCTAAATCAATGTTACTCCCTACTTTCTTGCTTTTTCTTTTCCTATAGTTTAATATTGCCTTTCCTTTCATGGTTATGTTGGGTTTCACTTTCTGTGTGCAGAATCCCTTGAAGAATATTTTGTAGTGGTGGCCTCATGGTCATATGTTTTAGTTTCTTCTTATCATGGAAGACTTTTATTGCTCCATCTATTTTGAATGATAATTTTGCTGGGTAGAGTTTCCTAGGGTTGAAGTTATTTTCATTCATGGCCTGGAAGACCTCACCACAAGCTCTTCTTGCTTTTAATGTTTCTGTTGAGAAGTTTGCTGTGATTTTGATGGGTTTACCTTTGTATTTTATTTGGTTTTTTTTTTCTCTCTTACAGCCTTCAGTATTCTTTCTCTAGTCTCTGTACTTGTTTTAATGATAATATGTGATGGGGTAGTTCTATTTTAGTCAGTTCTGTTTGGTGTTCTGGAGGCATCCTGCACTGGTATGGGCATACATTTCTCTAGATTTGGGAAATTTTCTGTTATTATTGTGTTGAATATATTATGTATTCCTTTTGCTTGTACCTCTTCTCCTTCTTCAATGCCCATGATAATCAGGTTTGGTCTTTTGATGGAGTCAGTAAGTTCTTACATTTTCTTTTCAGAGGTCTTGAGTTGTTTAACTAAGAATTCTTTGGATTATCTTTTAATTACCATTTCATCGTTGAGTTCTGAGATTCTGTCTTCTGCTTGTCCCATTCTGCTTGAGTGGCCTTCCATTTTGTTTTGCATTTCTCTTTCATTCTTTTTCCTGAGTTTTTTTATATCCTGGGTCCCTTCCTCTTTGATATTGTCTGTTTTCATTCTGGGTTCATTTATCTCTGTATTAATCATGTTCTTTGTTTCACTTTGGTGTTTATACTGTGCTTCTATAGTATCGTTTTTTTCTTCTTGTGCTTTCTCATATTTTCTTTTTTTATTGTCTTGGAATTTCCGGGGTGTCCCTTGTACATTTTGGTTAACCATATCCAGAATCATCTCTATTAAATTCTCATTGATTACTTGCAGGATTTCTTCTTTCAGATAGTTCTTGTGGGCTTCATTGGGTTCTTTGGCATAGTTTATCTCTGTTTTGCTGGAGTCTCGATCTGGGTATCTGTTTTCTTCATTTCCCTCTGGTTCCTGTACTGATTTATTATTGGGGGGAAAGTGGTTTCCCTCTTTTTTCTATCTTCTCATCATTACCCTTGCTATACAGGCATTAGACAGAGAGAGGATAGTAAAACAGAAAAAGAAAGAAAGAAAAGACAATCCCCATGTTCAAATGCAATAATGTTTCAGTCTTAATAATTTTGGTGTTAATCCTTCATCCTCTAGTCCTAGTGTTGGTGTCTGGGAAGAAGTTCTGTCTTTGTCTCTGTCTCTGTCTCAAAGGGGAATAAAACAAAGCAAACAAACAAACAAAAAATAAAAACACAACAAAACAAATAAATTCCAAATTTAAATGCAATACAGTTTCAGTTAGCCCTTCAGCATCCAGTCCTAGTTCTGTCATTATCTCATCAAAGGACGAAAAGAACAACAACAAAAAAAAAACCAGTCTGGAGACAGCTTTGTAGCTTTGTGAATGTCTATCTGGGCCTGTGGCTCACCTGTCACCTACCATCTGCCTTCTGTTACTGAAGGCTTCATTAATGCAGATCTCAGGAATGAGCTTTACCCTCGCCTAGCACTGCAGGCTTTGTTTGTTTAGAGTTCTCTTGGCCCCATTCCCCTTTTGTTTTCTCCATTATGCAGCCCACTTTTTTATTATTTAGAGTTCACATGGGGATGTGTCCCTACCCCACTCTCAGGTGGAGCATGCTATGCTTTAGCCACTTTTACAAGCCTTCCCCTCTCCAAGCACACTGAGGGGGATGTGCTGCTGCTCCTACCTTCTCCTGCTGGTTGTTTATTAACAGTTTGATTTGTGATTGCTCCTCACCCACTCTCTGGAGCTCAGGGAGCCTCACCATCTTTGCTATATATTTTTTTTTTTGAGCTACGGGTTTATTATTCAGATTGTTTTTTTCCTCTTTTTTCCCTCAGTGGGGGTCAGTCTGTCCAGTGGGCTATGCTGACTTACAGTGTGTGGCTTAGCTCACCTGGTGGTCTGCGACTTCCCAAGCAATCTGGGAGCTGGTGTCTGGTGATGTGGGAGCCCTCCTAGTTTCTCTGTTTGTCATGGAGTGGGGATGCTATGTATGGGCTGGGGATGTGAAGGAGTTGGAGTTTTGCCTCTTCTTGGTGTTTTTTTCTGCCAGGCATATCTCCAGCATCTCTCCAAGATTTTACTTTAGGGAGCATGCTTTCTGCTACCTCCCTCTAGTCTCCATCTTGGAATCCTCCAGTGTCACTTTAACAGACTTTTACATTAGTTTTGGTGCATGTATGCTCTCCCCTTTCCCACCCTCCCCAAGAAAAGGAGGCATTTTTCCACTTCCTATAATAATTTAAATGAGAGTAAAAACAATATTAAATCATCTCATATCCTCCAAATCAGCATTTTGGTTCTCTGCAGAATTTTATTCACATAATCCCCTCCAGTGGACCTGTGACTCCTGACTAGATGCAAGCAAACTTCATCTCATTGTGAGAAGAGATGAAATGAGGTGGTCATGAGAAGTAGGGCAGCAGATAACCAAATTAAAATAACATATTTTGCTATCATTTCACCTCAGTACACTTATTAAATATACTATGTATGCATTAAATATACTAACATACACATGTAATTGAAATAAACTTCCATTTAGTTTGGTATAGCCTGAACTGTTGATTTTGTTCAATTAAGTGTGAAACACTGCTTTTAAACTAGTAGTCAACAGTAAAATTAGAATGAGTATAAAGTCCAAAAACAGAGCTGCCATGTATGCACTGAACCTGTCTTGTCCTTCTATTTTTTCTGATGTGTAGTAAGCATGATGTCTGGTTTCTAGGGTCTCTCCAAGAGATAATTCAACCAATCTCCTTATTCTTAATTTCTTACTGTGTAAAACGGCAATCATGAAAAATACACATTATCATCATTCCTAAATAATAAACTTGTCCCAAACATATTTGGTCAGTACCTACAATGTTTTGAACCACAATATAACAGGTAGGCATAAAATTGGTAAGAAAAAGTCATAATCTGCACCCTATGGTGATTACAAACTAGGCTTTATCATAATAAGCATAATAAGCTATTTCAAGAAATCACCATGGTAAAAGAGAGGAGACACAGAGAGATGCATATAAAGAGAGGAGTGTGCTTCACTGACACGTATCAAAACACCGAGAGATATTTAGGGCTTAGAGCAAGAAGACTCAGTATGTGTGCTCTCCAAGATCTGAAGGTAGATTTTGCTTGACATTCCTCTGATGGGTGCAGGTGACATCATTGAGGCTGGAGAAGAATCTTCTCATGAAAATCAGACTAAGATAAACATGAGGGTCCTTAGAATTGGTTCCTGATATAAAACTTCTTACATTCTGTTTTTTCTTAATCTAAGACCTATTAGAGATTTCTTGCCCTACAAACCATATACAATGGTGGGGTAGATGTTGGAGAACTAAAGTAGGACCTCCTGATGAAAGAGGGGCAAGCAAGGCTTGCAGCTAACAAGGCCATAGCAATTCTGAAATCCCCTCAAGGCACAAACAGCCAGCTACTCCTAGTTGTATAATTAACTCCATTAAGGTATAATTTTTGTGCCAGAAGAAGCAGTCATTTAAATTGTGTTCTGTGATGAGTTTTTACACACATATGCCACCATATGAACATGGATCTGTATGGAACATAACATTTCATGTCCTTTTGGGAAAAACCTCTTATTATTGAAATGACGTGGTTAGATGGTAAGATTGTGTTTAACATTTTAGAAAGTATTTAACACTTCTGGATTCACCACAATTGCATGAGAACTCCAACTACTCCAATGCTTTACCGCCACTTCACATTATCAGCATTTTTACTTTAGCTATTCTAGCATGTATAGTGGTGTGTTCAGTATGGGGTTAATATTCATTTCCACAATAAGTCAGTATGTTGGCATAATTTTTAAGTATATCTTCTTTAGTAGAGTACTTGTCAAAAGATTTGCCTACATTTTTGGGGCTATTTTTATTTCTATTGACTGGAAAGTGTTTTATTTTTATTCAGGACACATACATATAATATGTACATATATATGTACGTATATACATACACACACACATATATATTTACATTTTGGACTTTCTCCTCCCTTTATCTCATGGGAGGAGTGATTTTGCCCAAACAATGCTCTCAAAATTTGTGGAAATTAATTTTAAGGAGGTTTATGCTAAGAAAACAAAAGTACAACCCTAAACCTATCTGAGAATGGGCCTTGACTTTGAGCTTCCTGTGAAGCTTCTCTTCATATTCTTTACCTTGATTTTTATTTTTGGTAGCACATATATATTGGACAGAGGGGATTTTTGTGTCAATCCCAAAAGCCTTACATAATACAGTGGTTAGGTCACCCTTGCCATCTCCACCCTCCACCCTCCTCTCTGCCCACCTTTGAAGCATTTGCAAGAAGTGTCATGTTTCTACTTCGTGCATGGATATGAAGGATGCTGCCACACCACTTGAAGTCACATGCAGGACTTTTTCTTTCTGAAAGCTCTGCAAGATGCCATTGGGAATATTTTTGAGGTCTTCAGAAAAGGACCCTACAGAATCTGACTTCTATTTTTTTTATGCAACACCATATCTTATTTGAGAATTTCTTTACCATGTGGAAAGGCTGAGTATAATAAAAAGTACTATTTTTGAACTCCTCATGCCCTGACTCCTTCATAGACCTTTCAAATCTTATTTGAAACCTGAATAGGCCCTCTTCAACTCATCTCTCTGATCTCTATTTTTCTACAAACATCTAGATGACCTTGAATGTTATTTTACAAGATTCTGCCTAAATGCTACCTAACTCATAGGTTGCCTCAGGCCTGTATTCTGCATTTCAGATTTCTGCAGAGGACATGTGACCAGAGTGTCCCAAGCGGCATAAGGGGAATCTTTCCTTCATAATGATAACAGTGTTCCTGCTTTTGCTGGACAGCATTTTTCCAGCCTGTTTGGTTAATGGTAAAGTTCTCTGCAAGGCTGCCTCTCTCTCTGCCTTCCTCTGGTCCCCAAACCAATGCCACAGGTATCCATGTTTTGTTACAGCAGTAACTGTATTAAGGAGCTAAGCTTTTCTCCAGTCATTTACTTCTAGGTAATGAATTACCCCAACTATCATCCTGTGTTTTTGTCTCAGGTTTCCAGGAACTGGCTGACCTCACTAGGCCTTCCTTAGTTAACTCTTGCTGGTGAAGAGGGGATGGCATGTTTGAGAAACATGGCCCAAGTCTCACTGCTAGGCCTCCTGGAATGCACAAATTCATGGGAAGGAACATAGACATTTTCTGTTGATGATAGCAGTGTGAAAGTATTTTGTTTCCATGCATTAATACCACATGGTTTATTATCAACAGAAGAGAGGACACTGTATGTGCTAAGATGTATAAACGCACTGAGGTCCCTCTGAATATAAGATGGCATGTTTTTTTTCTACAGGAGAAATTTAAAATTTCTTCATGGTGTTTGTATTAAAGTCACATATAGTCTGTAATTTTTCTGTGTCAAAGCAGATATTGTATAATTTATCCTCAGCACACACACATAAATACATAGACATAATTTTTAACTGTCAAAAGAGATTTTACCATCTTTATTGGCCTTTAGTTTTATAATTATTCATTTATCCACATGTGCATACATTGTTTGGGTCATTTCTCCTCCCTGCCACTGCCTCCACCCTTTCCCCACTTCCCCCTCCCTTCCAGGCAGAACATGTTCTGCCCTTTTCTCCAGTTCCATTGAAGAGTAGAAATAAGCAATAATAAGAGACATAGCATTGTTGCTAGTTGAGATAAGGACAGCTATACAGAGAGATTCCTAGCAATGCTTTCATTTACAAATGTGTTACAACCCATGTTGATTTATCTCTAACTGATCTTTACATATTTCCTGATCCCCTTCTTGTGTTGAAATCTGTCACTTTAAGGTTTCTGTATTAAGTCCTCTGGAATGGGGACATCAAATGCTTTGATGTTTTGGGTTTTGTATCTAACCCTGTACCTCCGTATATGTTCTCCCATTGTCATGTAACCCAAGTCCTACAATATTGCTGTATTTGCCATAGATCTAAAGACTGCATATGAGGAAGACCACATGATTTTTGGCCTTCTGAGTCTGCTTAACCTTGCTCAGAATCATGTTCTCCAGTTCCATCCACTTACTTGCAAATGAAAAGATTTCATTTTTCTTCATGGCTGAGTAAAGTTCCATTGTATATAAATACCACTTTTCCTTGACCATTCATCAGTAGTGGGGTATCTTGGTTGTTTCCATAACTTGGCTATTGTGAATAGTGCTGCAATAAACATGGATGTGTAGGTGACTCTAGAGTAACCTGTGTCACATTCCTTTGGGTATATCCCAAGGAGTGGGATTGATGGATCATATGGCAGATCTAGGATTACTTTTTTAAGAAGTCTCCAAATTTTTTTTCAGAATGGTTGCACCAGCGTGCATTCCCACCATCAGTCTGCAAGGGTTCCTTTTTCCCCACATCAATGCCAACACATGTTGATGGTGGTGTTTTTGATGATGGCTATTCTAACAGGGGTGAAGTGGAATCTTAGTGTGGTTTTGATTTGCATTTCCTTTATGGTAGAGATGATGAGCATTTTTTCACATGTTTTTTGGCCATTTGAATTTCTTCCTTTGAGATAGTTCTGTGTAGATTAGTTACCCATTTCTTAATTGGCTCATTGATTTTGGGAGAATTTCGTTTCTTAAGTTCCCTGTATATTCTGGTTATCAGTACTTTGTCTGATGTATAGCTGGCAAATATTTTCTCCCACTCTGTGGGTGGGCTCTTTAGTTTAGAGACCATTTCACTTGTTGTGCAGAAGCTTTTTAAATTTTTGAAGTCCCATTTGTCCATTCTTTCTCTTAGTTGCTGGGTCCTGGGGTTCTATTGAGGAAGTCCTTGCCTACACCTATTAGTTTCAGAGTGTTTCCTGCTCCTTTCTGTACTAACTTAAGAATTTCAGTTCTGATATTAAGGTCCTTGATCCATTGGGAGTTGATACTAGTACAGGGTGATAAACATAGATCTAGTTTTAGTTTCTTGCAGATAGATAACCATATTTCCCGGCAGCATTTGTTGAAGAGGCTGTCTTTTCTCCATCGTATGTTTTTGGCCACTTTGTCAAAATATAGTTGTGTGGATTCATACTTGGATCCTCTATTCTGTTCCACTGGTCTTCATGTAGTTTTTGCACCAATACCATGCTGTTTTTATTGTTATTGTTTTGTAATATAGTTTGAAGTCAGGTATTGTGATACCAACAACATTACTCTTTTTGCTGAGTATTGCCTTGGCCATTTGTGGTCTCTTGTGTTTCCAAATGAACTTTAGGGTAGATTTTTCCATCTCTGTTGTGTCATTGGGATTTTGAGGGGATTTGCATTAAACACGTAGATTGCTTTTGGTAGTATAGCCTTTTTTACTATGTTGATTCTACCAATCCATGGGCATGGGAGATCTCTCTGTCTTCTGTTGTCCTCCTCAATCTCATTCTCCAAAAGTTTGTAATTCTCTTTGTAGAGGTTATTCACACCCTGTGTTAAATTTACTCCTAGGTATTTGACTTTTTTTGAGGCTATAGTAAATAGAATTATTTCTGTGTATTCCTTCTCAGTTTGTTCATTGTTGGTGTATAGGAAAGCTAATGATTTTTGTAAGTTGATTTTGTATCCTGCCACCTTTCTGATGGTGTCTAGGAGTTTTTGGGTATAGTTTTTTGGATCTTTAAGGTATTGGATACTATCATCTGCAAATAAGGATATTTTGACAGTTTCTTTACCTATTTGTGTTCCTTTTATTTCTTCTTCTTGCCTAATTGCTCTGGCTAGAAAGTCCAGTACTAAGTTGAAAAGAAGTGATGATAGTGGGCATCCTTGTCTCATTCCTGATTTTAGAGGAAATGGTTTCAGTTTTTCACTATTAATTATGATGTCAGCTGTAGGTTTGTCATATATAGCCTTTACAATGTTGAGGTACATTCCTTCTATTCCTAGTTTTCTTAGAGCTTTTATCATGAAGTGGTATTGGATCTTGTCAAAGGCCTTTTCTGCATATGTTGAGATGATCAAATGTTTTTTGTATTTACTTCTATTAATGTGCTGTGTTACATATACAGATATGCACATTTTGAACAATCCCTGCAACCCTGGGATGGCGCCAACTTGGTCATGGTGTATGATCTTTCTGATATGTTGTTGGATTCAGTTTGCCATTATTTTATTGAAGAATTTTGCCTTGATATTCCTTAAGGAAATTTGCCTATAGTTCTTTTTGGAGGTATCTTTGTCTGGTTTTGGGATGAGAGTAATGGTGACTTCATAAAATGAGTTAGGCAGTGTTCCTTCCCTTTCTGTATGGAAGAGTTTAAGGAAGGTTGGTTTGAGTTCTTCTTTAAACATTTGATAGAGCTCAGCTGTGAATCCACCAGGTACTGGACTTTTTTTTTTGGGAGACTCTTTATTGCTGTTTCAATTTCATTTTGTGTTATGTATTTATTCAGGTGGTTAATGTCCTGTTGGTTCAGTTTTGGATGGTCATAAGTATCTAGAAATTTGTCCATTTCTTCACAAATTTCAAATTTATTAGAGTATAGGCTCTCAAAGTAGTCTGTGATGATTTCCTGGATTTCTATGATGTTTGTTGTTATCTCCCATTTTGTATTTCTCATTTTACTGATTTGAGTTTTTTCTTTCCTCATTTTAGTAAGGTTTGCCAGGAGTCTGTTAAGCTTACTTGTTTTTGAAAGAACCAGCTTTTTGTTTCCTTAATTCTTTGTTTGGTTTTTTGTTTGTTTGTTTGTTTCTGTTTTGTTGATTTCAGTTCTTATTTTGAGTATTTCTCACCTTCTGCTTGTTTTGGGATTTGCTTGTTCTTGTTTTTCTAGGAATTTGAGCTGTAGTGTTAGGTCATTGATTTGAGATCTTTCTGACCTTTTAATATATCCACTTATGGCCAACTTTACCCTTAGGATATACTTTGGTGTGTCTCAGTGGTTCTGGTAGATCGTGTTTTCATTTTCATTAACTTTCACAAATCTTTAATTTCCTTTTTTATTTCATTACTGTGTTGTTTAGCTTTCAATTGTCTGTGTTTTTTTCTGCTGTTTTTGTTGCTGTTTTCTAGTTTTAATGCTTTGTGTTTAGATAGAATGCATGGGATTATTTCTATTTTCTTATATTTGCTGAGACTTGCTTTGTGCCCTAAGATGTGATCAGTTTGGAGAAGGTTCCATGAGCTGCTGAGAAGAATGTATATTGTGCAGCAGTTGGGTGAATATTCTGTAGACATCAGCTAGGTCCATTTATTCTATGGTGTGATTTAATTCTAGGATTTCTTTATTGATATTTTGTGTGGATGACCTATCTACTGCTGATAGGGGGGTATTAAGGTCTCCCCCTATCACTGTGTTGGAGTTTATATATGTTTTTAGGTCCTTCAGAGTATGTTTGATTAAATTGTGTTCCTTGACATTGGGTGCATGTAGGTTGATAATTGTTATTTCCTTTTGGTGTATTTCCCCTTTTATTAGTATAGAGTGTCTTTCTTTATCTCATTTGATCAATGTAAGTTTGAATCTACTTTATCCAAGAAAAGCATTGCTACCCCGGCCTGTTTATGCGGGCCATTGGCTGGGTAAATCTTCTTCCAGCCTTTCACTCTCAGCCAGCACTTGCTTCTGTTGATGATGTAGGTCTTCTGTAGGTAGACCATGGTTGGATCTTCCTTTTTAATCCAGTTTGCCAGTGTCTTTTGATGGGGGAATTAAGTCTATTAATGTTTAGTGTTAATATTGGTAGTTATGTGGTGATTCCTGTCATTTAGTTTTCTTTGTTGTTTAAAGGTTTGATTGTGTGTAGCTGAATCAATGTTACTCTCTTCTTTCTTGCCTTTTATCTCTGGTTGTTTGGTATTGCCAACCCTTTCGTGGTTTTGTTTGTTTTCACTTTCTGTGTGCAGAATTCATTGAAGAATCTTTTGCAGTGGTGGCTTGGTGGTCATAAGTCATTTTAGTTTCTGCTTATCATGAAAGACTTTTATTGCTCCATCTATTTTGAATTAGATTTTTGCTGGGTAGAGTATCCTAGGGTTGAAGTAATTTTTATTTATTTTTTTATTGTTTTATTATTCATATGTGCATACAAGGCTTGGGTCATTTCTCCTCCCTGCCCCCACCCCCTCCCTTACCACCCACTCTGCCCCCTCCATCTCCCCCCCACACCCCTAAATACCCAGCAGAAACTATTTTGCCCTTATCTCTGATTTTGTTGGAGAGTATAAGCAATAATAGGAAGGAACAAATGTTTTTGCTGGTTGAGATATGGATAGCCAAACAAGGAGTTGACTCACATTAATTTCCTGTGAGTGAATGTTACCTTCATTTACTGCCCAGAAGACCTCACTCCATGTAATTCTTGCTTTTAGTGTTTCTGTTGAGAAATCTTCTGTGATTTTGATGGGTTTACCTTTGTATATTATTTGCTTTTTCTCTCTTATAGACTTCAATATTCTTTCTCTAGTCTCTGTGCTTGTTGTTTTGTTTTAATGGTAATATGTTGTGGGGTAGTTCTATTTTGGTCAAGTCTGTTTTGAGTTCTGGAGGCTTTGTGTACCAGGACGGGCATAATTGTCTCTACATTTTGGAAGTTTTATGTTATTATTTTATTGAATATATTATGCATTCCCTTTCCTTTCACCTCTTCTCCTTCTTCAATGCCCAGGATTCTGAGGTTTGGCCTTTTAATGGAATCTGCTATTTCTTGCATATTCCTTTCACAGGTTTTGAGTTTTTTGACTAATAGCTCTCCCATTTTTCATTTAATTATCATTTCATCTCTAGTTCTGAGATTCTGTCTTCTGTTTGTTCTATTCTGATGGAATGGCCTCTGATATTGTTTTGTATTTCTGTTTCATTCTTTTTTCTGTGGTTTTCCATATTGTGGGTCACTTTGTCTTTAATGTTGTCAATTTTCTTCCTTAATTCATTTATTTCTCTATTTAAGGTATTCTGTGTTTCATTTGTTATTTTTTTTAGGCTTCTATGATTTCATTTATTTGTTTTTGTGTTTTCTCATATTCTTTATTTTTGTTCTCTTGGAATTTCTTGAGTGCCTCTTGCATATTTTGTTTGACCATGTCTAGTAACATCTCCATGAAATGCTCAGTGATTACTTGTAGGATTTCTTATTTAAGGCAGTTCTTGTGCACTTTACTGGGCTGTTTGGCATGGTTTATCTTTGTTTTGTTGGAATCTGGATCTGGGTATCTGTTTTCTTAATTTCTCTCTGAATCTTGTACCAACTTATTTTTGGGGGGAGAATGGTTTCCATCCTTTTTTCATCTCCCATATTTCCACTTGGTGTTGTTTCTGTCTCTGGACTATGTGTAACTTAGTGTTAGCTGAGTTACAATAGTGAAACTAACAAAACCAAGGAAGAAGGAGAAGAAAGAGAAAAAAACAGAAATAGAAGGAAGAAAAAGAAAAGAGAAAAAAAAAGAGAAGCAAGGAAAACAGCAGAGGGAGATGGTAGATGATCAAAGAGCAAACCAGACAGCCAAACCTTTAAAGTAAGGCAAAATAAATAAATAAATAAATAAATAAATAAATAAATGAAATAAGATAATAAATAAATAAATAAATAAAATAAATTTTAAAAATCACTGGTTAGGAACACTGTAATTTATATCTTAGTACTTCTGTTGTCTGTATCTCCTAGGCAGGTTTGGAGTCCTCCTGTGGTGGGTTGCAAGTGGGTGGGGTCCCATGGGCCTGCAGGCAGAAGCCTGTATTTGACATGATCTATCAGGCCTTTGGAGGATGGGCCTGCTGTTCCTGGTAGCCTGATGGACATTGTGCATGCCTATGGTTCAGCAGCCTGGAAGGATTGAGGGGCATGGCCCAGAGGAGAACCTGTGGGCCTGTGTAGGCCTGAGGAACATGGCCTGGTGGAGATTGTGCCAGCCTGAGGGGTGGGAGTTTGGGTGAGATCCAGTGGGTATGTGAAGCATGGCCCTGGAGGATCAGAGATCCCATGACCTGCACAGCAGTGGCTCCATGGGCCTATGGGGTGGGGCTTGGAATGTAGTGCTGGATGTGGTTTTAGTAAATCATGGCATGGCATGGGGGAGCTTTCTGAACTAGGGGTTCAGAGTGCCAAAGTTTTGGCTCTCCCTTGTGCTTTACCTCAGCCAAGTGTGTCTCCATTGTCTCAGCAAAGTCCCTGGTTCATGGAGCTCATGTGGTCTGCAGCTGTGTCCCAGTCACCATTTTGGATCTCCTTTACTGGACTTTTTTAACTAAGTTACAACTGTTGAAGTTGAAAACAAAAGTGATGTTTTTTAATAGTGATTTCAACATCAATAGGATGGAGTCCTTAATAAAATTAAAAGTGCTTTTAATTGACAAGATGGTCAGCAAATTCAACCAAAAACTTGAAATAAAATATTTTCAGCATATTAGAAACATACAAAGCGAAGAAAACAACAATTTTTAAAGAAAAATCAATAAATGACAAGACAATATAATGGGGGCAATATGAAAGAAAATCTTTGCTGAGTGTGTAGCTTAAGTGGTAGAGGATTTGCCTGATATGTAAGAGGCCCTGAGTTCTAAGCCCAGTACTACAGAGAAATCAAAATAAACTATACTAAAATTACATTAAACTGGCGGTATGACTCAAGTATTAGAGTGCCTGTCTTGTAAGCACAAGACCCTGAATTCAAGTCCCAATATTGGTAAAAATAAAAAAGAGAATCTTGAAAATACTTATTAAAAATATGTAGCTTTCCTGAGCTTTACTCTGGCTCACATCTATAATTCCAGTTAGTCTGGAGGCATAGATTGAGAATATTGTGGTTCAAGACCAGTCTGGGCAAAAACGTAGCAAGACCCCATCTCAATCAATAAGCATGGGTGTAGCATAACAAATCTTTAATCTAAGTTACAAGAGAGGCATAAATTGCAGTCCAGGATGGACCAGGCATAAATACAAGGTTCTATTTGAAAAGTAATTAAAACAAAAAGGACTGGAGATGTGGCTGAAGTGGTAGAGCACCTGCCTAACAAAAACCTGATTTCAAACTCCAGTACCACAAAAAAATAAAGTAGAGCTCCTAAAAAGAAGAAAAATTTAAAATTTTGTGGTGAATCATAAATTATGTTTTCATAAATTGAAAAAATATACAGCAACCTGATATTGTAAAGCAGTCACATTTTCCCCAAATTAATTTGTAAAAGTAGGAGGCACTCTCAAACTCCAGTTGAGTGGTCACAAAAAAGACAGAACTGAAAAGAAATAATCTGAAGTTACTCCTGTAAAAAATGAGAGTGAGCAAAGTAAAAGAGAGTGACATTGATGTCAGTGTATAAACTCAGCAATTATGGTGTACAAATAGCCCCACAGACAGTGCAACACCACCAATCATTTGAAAATAGAACAAGATATGTTAAAAATTTATCTTATATTACTTCCTCTGGAGTGGGGACATCAAACCCTTTCATAGGTATCCTCCCTATCCCCATGTCATGTGTCAGAAAGCTTAAAGTGACAGAGTTCACATAAGAAGGAGATCAGGAACCAGTGTAAAGATCAGTTAGAGATGAATCAACATGGGTTGTAACACATGAGTACATGAAAGCAACGTTAGGAATCTCTCTGTATAGCTATCCTTAACTCAACTAGCAAAAATGCTTTTTCTTCCTTATTATGGTTTTGTCTTTTCTTCAACAAAATTAGTGATAAAGGCAGAACAGGACTTGCCTGGAACTGAGGTGGGGATGGGGGAGGGGGGAAGAGACAGAGTGGAGAAATGACCCAAACAATGTATGCACATTTGAATAAATGAATAAAAAAACCCCAACAACTACCATAAGAGTCCATCTCATAACAATCAGATTCATAATCATTGATAAAAGAAACAAAAATTTATCCTATAGATGGAGGGTCTCTCTCTAGTCTTCCTAGTATGTTCAATAAATTTTGTTGAGATAATGACTAGATATGTTTTAGGGGAGATGGAAGGGAAAGTAAACTCTTTCATTTTGGAAATTCAAAATGACTAGGTTTGGTGGCACATGGCTATAATCTCAGCACCCAGTAGGCTTAGACAAGAAGATGGCAAGTTTGAAGCCAACCTGGGCTACAATAAGGAGACCCTGTATAGAAAAATATAGATTCAAAATGCATGATTACGGAAAAATCAAATTCTACTTCTCCATTTCTCAAAAATATTTGACAAAAGAATAAAAGAATTAAAAAATTGATACTTGTGTATAATGTACACATTTGTTGTTAAGACAATAGTAAATAGCTATCATAAAGTCTTGTAGACATAAGGAAAAAATGTATGAATAATTTAAATTCTAGTTTGGCTCTTCAGTACTGATTTACCTAATGTTACTTACTGGAGCATTTGCTTTTTATTTTAGGAATTACTTATAGTATAGTGGAATATCATTGTGAAAATTTCATAGATGTTTACAGTGTTCTTTGAAATTTCACCTGCTCCATTTTATTCTCTTGGCTCTCCTTCCTCCTCTTCTCCCATTCTTTCTGGGTTTCATTATGCAATCTTCAGGTATATAAATACATATATTTTATATTTATTTAAAATACATATAAAACACAAAAATATTGTATGTCAAAATATATTCTTAAAATATGTATTATGTATCTATAAAATTTATACATATTATATATATATTATACTTCAAACCTCTTTACTCCAGCACACTCTCCTTCTTCCTCCCTTTCCCACTGATTCCACCCAAAAATCCCCCTGTCATAGTCATGTTCCATCATCACCATCATCATCATCTTCATTACCATCACTTTAGTCCTAGATTCTTCATATGAGTGGACACACCTGATATTTTGGTTTTTGAGCTTAGCTTATTTCATACAATATGATGGAGTTTCATTCATTTCCAGCTATGGCTGGATAATATTCCACTGTGTATTTGCACCACACTTTCCTTATGACTTTATTGATTGCTGGGCACCTGGCTGATTCCACGGCTCAACTCTGTTATTTTGAATAGTGTTGCCATGCATATGTGTGTGCAGGTGTCTCTCTTGTACGCTGATTTGCCCTCCTTTAGATAATTTCAAAGCTTGGTAAACAGGATCAAAAAGTAGGTCTATTTTTAGTTTTTTGATGAGCCCTCATACTGATTTCTGTGGAGTCTGCACTAGTTTACATTCCCAGCAACAGTGTATAAGGTGTCCTTTTCCCCCACATTTTCCCCTGCATTTGTTGTTTGATGAAATGTCTTGATGAAAGCCATTCTGACTGGAGTGAAATCGAATAACAATGATGTTTTGATTTGCATTTTCTTTATGGGTGAAGATGTTAAACATTTCTTCGTGTGGTTATTAGTTACTTGTACTTCCTCTGAGAACTATATGTTTTATTCATTTGCCCATTTATTAATTGGATTATTTGTTATTTTCCTGTTTAACTCTTCGAGATCTTTTTATATTCTACATAGTAATCTTTTACTTCATGAAAAACAAGCAAAGATTTTCTCCCATTTTGTGGGTTGTTTCTTCATTTTGGTAATTCTTTCCTTTGTTGTGCAGAAACTTTTTATTTTCATGTAATCCTGGCTCCTTTGTCAAAGATCAAATGACTGTGTGGGTTTATTTTGGGGTCTTCTATTCTGTTTCATGTGTCTTCATGTCTTTTCTTGTGATGTTTTTATTACTATTGCTCTGTTGATGGGAACTTAATCTGATTCCATAACTTAGATAGAATGAATAGTAATGCTTTATCTATTGCATGCTGACTGTTTCTTTAGGGTATATACACCAGGGTAGTGTAGCTGGATCAAATGTAGTTGCATTTTTAATTTTTTGAGAACTTCTATACTGATTTCTACAGCAGAAGGAATAGTTTACACTCCCAACAGCATTGTTGAAAGATTCCTTTTTTCCTGTATTCTCATGAGTTTATGTTGTTGTTTGTTTTCTTCATGGCAGCCATTTGAATAGGGTAAGAGTGAATTTCAGTGTAGTGTTTTTGTTTGTTTGCTTGCTTGCTTGCTTTGGCTTAATTTGCTTTTGATTGGTTTTGTTTGCTTTAGTCTTGAGACATGTTTCTCTATATAGCTCAGTATAGCCTGGGACTTGCAATTCTCCTGAGTCGGCCTTTTCTGTGCTGGTATTACAGGCATACCTTACCATACTTAGCTTTCAGTGCAGTTTTGGTTTGCATTTTCTTTATGGCAAAGAAGTTTGTATATTTTTAATGTGTTTATTGGGCAATTGTATTTCTTTTAAATCTGTTTGGTTTATTTGTTCATTAGATTATTCTTTTATTGTTTAAATTTTTTGAATTTTTATACATTCTGGATATTAATCCACTGTCAGATGAATAGTTGGGAAAATTTCTCCCATATTTTAGGCTGTCTCTTCATTCTGGTAATTGTTTCCTTTGTTGTGCAGGAGCTTTTTGATTTAATGCAATCCCTTGTTCCAGTTCTAGCTTGTATTTCCTGAGCCAATGCAGTTCTATTCAGAAAGTTTGTGTTCGTCTTGGAAGGCCTTCATTTCCCCATAGGTTTAGTAATCTTGGTTGATAGTTATTTTCTCTAGTGCTTTCAGTATATCATTCCATGCCTTCCTTGCTTGGAGTTACAGCTGGGAGTTCTGCTGTGTTTGCCTTTGTAAGTTGTTTTTCTTGTGCAGCTTTCAATATCCTTTACTTCTTCTGTTCTCTAGTCTTGGCATTTTAACTACAATGTGTCAAGAGAGGTTCTTTCCTTGTCATATCTATTTGGAGTTACCAATGCTTGCTATTCTTGAATGTCCATAAATTTCCTTAGATTTGGGAAATTTTCTGTTATAATTTCATTGAATAGATATTCTATACATTTTATTGTATCTTAGCTCCTTCTCTGCCCTATGGATTCTTAGCTTTGATAAGTTATTTTTTGTGGTACTGGGGTTAGAACTCAGGACCTTGCACTTGCTAGGCAGGCACTGTATCACTTGTACCATTCTATTAGCTTAGGTTTGGTATTTTGATTGTGTTCCAGAGTTTTTGAAATTTGAGGACATGATTTTTTTTTCTTTTGTTTATTGCTGTTCAAATGTATTATTTCCTTGAACTTATCTTAAATCCTTGTTATGATTTCTTCTTCTTGACATAGTCTACTTGTAATTTTTTACTGTATCCTCTGTTTGATTTATTAAGTTTTCATATCTAGAATTTCTGTGTTATTTTCCAGAATCTAAATATCCTTGATAAATTTCTCATCCATATTGCTGAATTTCTCATTCTCTTCTTGACTTGACTTCATTTCTTCATTCATTTAGTTTTTGGCAGCTTCTTTGAGATCATTGACCATTTTCAAAAGCAATATTTTTGAGCTATTTTTCTAGCACTTCAAATCTTTGTGTCTTTAGATTCAGATACAAAATTATGAGCTTTTGAAGGAGTCATTTAGCTTTGCTTTTTAATATTACTTTTGTTCCTATGTTGTAATTG
The DNA here is from genome assembly GCF_047511655.1 of Castor canadensis. Taxonomy (NCBI): domain Eukaryota; kingdom Metazoa; phylum Chordata; class Mammalia; order Rodentia; family Castoridae; genus Castor; species Castor canadensis. Next base: position 97,634,490 of record NC_133388.1, on the reverse strand, counting down.
ACAGATCTGTTGGGAAGGATATCACTTTCAATTTTGGAGTAGTTGTTTTTATTTTAGAGGGTTCTTCATAATGGGCACCCTTATTTAGGGGCTATATTTCCTGCTGCAACTATAAGTTTAAAAAGCAATAAAAATAACAGCAATTCAATAAAACTGAATATTTAAGTGTAGTTTTAGAAAACTGCTATTATAATCAACTACACTCCTAATAAGGGTAGAAAAGAACTGAGATTCTTATAAGAGAAAATAGGGGTTTAAAAATTATTAAAACTATACTTATTTATAACTAAGTTAATAAAAAGAATGAGGTTTGGGAATGGAAAACAGAAAAGAAAGATAAGAAATAGGGAAGTATGTGGCATTAGTATAAGAAACAACAGTGAGGGAGAACAGAATAAAATATGTTCAGATAAAAACAAAACAGAAGAAAAGAAACACAAAACAACAACAACAAATGCCAATTGACATTTCTTCTTTGCTGAGGAAGAGGATGGATTCCCCAGCCCTAGGCTTGTCTCTTGCAGTTTACTTTGTGAGTGGGTAAGCTGTCTTAACTGCCTCATGTCAAATCAAGTTAGATGAGAAAAAGACTATTTGCAGGCTGAGTAGCATCATAGCAGTGGTGTGTTCTTCCTATCTCTGGCCCTCTGTGAGTGTACAAAGCAGTCAAACCAGTGCAGCCTGTGCTAACTGTGCAAGGCAGTGTGTTTGACCTCTCACTTTTCTGTCCTACCACTGCCACACAGCTATTCTCTCCTCTTTCGAAACATTACACTACCACTTCCACCATGTATTTGCCTGTTGGTTCATTCTGTAGAACAGTGTAGACTCAATTTGATTCTTACACTGTACTTCTTTCTTTCCTCTGTAGCATGGTTCCTATTTTTCTCTTCCCACTCAAGTAGATTTGTCTTTGTGAATCTAAACCCAAATTGCAACCGGTTTCCAGTGACCACATTAATTCTCTGGGAGGTCACTCACTTAATCAGTGGAGAGAAGGATGCCTTTGGAGTTTGGAGCTGTAACAATCCAAGGTCTACTGCACTCCCCAAATGAGACATGTACTTGTAAGTCCTCTCCTAAGATAACTCCCCACCTCAGAAATAGTATGTATAGCATGATTTTTATTTATATAAAATGACTTTTTAATTTGATTCATTTTCAAATTGGTGAATGCACAAAAACTACAGTGGTTACTCTTAATGTGTTCATTGTTAGTCACAGGACAATTTCTTCATTAAACAGCATCATTGCTCTATCACTGGCACTATTGCTTCAAACAGAAGGAGGCCATGAATATGCTCAGGGTCCAGATTCCCAACAAGTGTCTTGCTTTTGTTCCAAGGTTGTGTACCTACCCTTTTGTAATGTTTCTTAAAGGTATTGAGTAGTTTCTGACTCATGGAAGTTGCACAGAAAAATGGGTTCTACCTCAAGTAGTAAACCTAAGTCTCAGAAGCAAAATTCTCCTATTACTTTATACATAAGAATTCTCCAAGTAGTTATAGAGCAGGGCTCCATGAACTTTAACATGGATAGGATTCTTGTTATGATGCAAAATCTGACTTACTCCATCTGGATGGAGATCTGAGACTCGACATTCTTAACAGGCTTCACATTGATAACTGTGCTTTTAGGGGCATGAATAAGCTTACTTTTTTCCTAGTTTTCTGACTTTGGTCCCACAGTCATCAATTCAATGATGAATTGATGTTCTGTTTTTTTCTTTTTTTTTACTCTTTTAGTCACATGTGTGTACATTGTTTGGGTCATTTCTTTTTTTTAATTATTCATTTATTCATATGTGCCTACATTGTTTGGTTTGTTTCACCCCTCACCCCCAGCACCCAGCCTCTCCCCCCCTTGCTTCCAGGCAGAACCTGTTCTGTGCTTTTCTTCAGCTCCATTGAAGAGTAGGAATAAGCAATAATATGAAAGATATAGCTTTTTGCTACTTGAGATAAGGACAGTTATACAGAGAGAGTCCTAGCATTGCTTTCATGTACAAATGTGTTATAACCCATGTTGATTTATCTCTAACTTATCTTTACATTGGTTCCTGATCCCCTTCTCATGTTGACCTCTGTCACTTTAAGGTTTCTGTATTAGTTCTTCAGGAGTGGGGACATCAAATGCTTTCATGTATTGGGTTTTCCACCTATTCCCATACCTCCTGTATGTGTTCTCCCATTGTCATGTGACCCAAGTCCAATAACATTGCTGTATTTGCCCTAGATCTAAAGACTGCATATGAGGGAGAACATACGATTTTGATCTTCTGAATCTGGATAACCTCTCTCAGAATGATGTTCTCCAGTTCCATCCATTTACTTGCAAATAAGATTTCATTCTTCTTCATGGCTGAGTAAAATTCCATTGTGTATAAATACCACACTTTCTTGATCCCTTTGTCAGTAGTGGGGCATCTTGGTTGGGAAAATGTAATTCAAATCACACTATGTAGACAGGTAAATACCTACATTGGTGAGATATTTTGGGTCTTCAATATCCACCAAAGGTACATGTGTCAATGGTTTAGTCCTCAAGTTGGTAGTATTAGTGGTGAAGCTTTGGGGGTCTATAGTACCAAGCCCTTAGAACATTGGGGGATGTGCCTTTGAAGGCAGATATGGATCTTTTCTTCCCTTTGTTCACTTCCTGGCTGTGAGGTGAGCAGTTTTACTCTACCATGATGTGCTGCCTCACATCAGTTCATGGACTGAAACCTCAGAAACTAGGGGCCAAAATTAATATTTTCTCTTTATAAGTTGACTGCTTTAGGTATTTCAGAACTGGGATATATATTTAACATAAGTGTCTGAAAATGCTAGATGAAAATGTTTTTCCTAATATAGCTGTTTCCCCAAAGTACTCCAAAGACTTAAAAAAAAGTGGCCTACTTTTTCTTCTAAACTAACAATATCATGTGTCTTTATGATCACAGTTTCTTAGATTTGAGTGTCCTGATGGGTGCTAAGATTGAAAATTACCCCAGGAACATGGTCTGGTAAACGGGATACACAAAACTCTATTGGTACCCTTTTTTTAAAATGGTAGTCTGAAAACAAACTACATATCCAGAAATAAAAGCTATTGTGAAAGTAGAAAGGGGAGTAAAAGGCTAGCATTGTATTTATTTTTTCCTACTTCCCTGTAGTATAGCCCATTGTAAAAGATTAATACCTCATTTTAAATTATGTGATGATGAAAGGTCATTAATTTTGTAACTTTATAAAATTACTCTACCATTAGCAAGGACAAGAAGGCAAAACATAACCTGAGAAAAAACTTTAATCTGATTAACTGAAAGAATTATTTGTCACATAACATTGGATAAAATTGTGAATTAGGTGAAGTTTAACTGCAATGGCTTCAGGTAGAGTTTTGATTTGCATTTACATCTACATTATTCTATTCCATCTCTTTCTTTTCCTACTATGTGATTCACTTTGACTCATCCTAATTCACACACTAAGTGTTCTGCAATATTTTTAATACCTACTTTTAGATCCAATGTTTAGCACAAAAGTATAATAGATGGTGACTTTATATTTTATCTATCCATAGAATATTTCATCTGGTAGATTAAACAAAAATTTCAGATAAGGATGTTATTAAATTGTACATTGTTTGAAATATGACCAGTCCTATGGTTTTAATATCAGAAATCACTGAATAAATTAAATGTTTTTAACTAACTCAAGACACCACCTACCTTGATGTAATTAGAACCATTCTTGGGATTACTTTTAGTGCATAATGTCTTTTTCATGCATTTATTTTGTAGAGAACAGTAGCATATCTTTAATTATATATGTTTAGAAAGTTCTGTGCTTGACTAGTTCAAGTACATTCATAACTACCTAAGACAGCTGCATGTACCGTGCACACGCTTTGTTTAATTATATAAATTACAGCAACCAAGTCAAGTCCAACACTGTGTTGTTTGAGGGTAAGCATATCTAAAACCAAGACTGCAATTCAAAGTACTTACTTTCACTTCCAGAAGAATATCAAATCACATAAGAGGTCAGGAAAATAATTATTTTTTTCCATACCACCTTCCTCTTGATTACTGATGTCAGGAAAATTATATCATAGAACAAGCCACGAAGCCAATAGCTGGCACACATACAAGAAAGTACAGAGGAAAATATATGTGACCTGGAGTTGCAAAGAGTTTTTAAAAATGACACTGAAGCATAGTCCATAAAATGAACCAATCAATAAATAATTTCATTAAGTTATCATTAAAGATAAGCCATTAAATTTAAGATCTCCCACTCTTTTCATGACACAGCTAAGAAATGAAAAGAATTTATGGATTAAAATATTTGAGTTGATTTATCTGAACAAAGATTTGAATACAAATATTTAAATATATATGGATTCTAAAATTCAATTAAACATCTCATTAAAATATGAAAAATATATGAATATATGAACACCAGTATAGCAGAAAAACTGATGGTAATCAAAGCACATGAGAAAATGCTTATTATCCTTAATCATTAGAAAATGCAGATGAAAAGCAAAATGAGACAACACTATGTAATCACTAGAACAGATAATGTTAAGTACTTGTCAAAACATATGTTAGTGAAGATACAGAGAAACTATATCTCTCACACATGCCTTGTAGGGATGCACAATGTTACAGCTACTTTGGAAAACAATTAGCAATTTCTCTTAAACATTAACCAGACACATATAACCTGGCATTCCATTCCTAGGTGTTTATCCAAAAGTTAGAAAAAATGTCCACTCAAAGATTTGTATGAGCAATTATTGGTCATTGAACACAATTCAAATAACCACTAACAGGTGAATGGAAAAACTGAATTATGCATGCAATAGAGTACTACTCAGCAATAAAAAGGAATTAATTATTGGTACACTCAGAAAAATGGATGAGTCTTTAGTTATTTTGAGTGAAAAAAACTCCAGTCCCCTTTGCCCCTTCTCAAAGGAACAATATTTTATGATTCTATACTCATAAACTGAGAATATGCAAATCAACCTATAGTGATAGAAATCAGGTCAGTACCTAACTGGGGACTGGAAGGGACCCAGTGGCAGTGGAATATTACAAAGCAGTAAGAGAAAATTTGGGGACAATGGTGGTCACATTTATTAACCTGATAATGTGGTGTTTTCAATGATATGTATGAGTAGTCATGAAATTTCTCAACTTAACTATGTATTGTTTATCATATGTGAATTACACACTTCAATGAATCTGTCTAAATAAATAAGCTTAAAAGCATGCATAATTTAAGATGTAGAAATGGTGTCTCATTAAGTCTGATACATTTGATACTGGAATAGAAATATTTTTCTATTTTTTATAATTATAATGTCATGAGTAAATTGCTGAATTAGTGTTACCTGTTAATTACATTTAAAGTACTTTTGATTTTGAAGAACAAGCTTTGGACACCATTTCTGCAAAATATAGTTTGGATGCAGGGTACTTGCTATTCATTCCTAATTGTCTATTAATATCATATTTTTAAATTTAATTAACCTGGAACCTGAATGTTCAACCATTTCACTTTTGTAGATTTTTTTCTTTTCTTCAAGTACCCAAACATGTTTTCACTACACCTAAAGACATTTGCCTAAATTGTATCTTCTGTAAAATAACATGATTTTTCCTCTCTCAGATCTTATGTAATGTTATAGTACTTTTGTGAATTTTATCAGCTTCCAACAAGTTGTATAAAAAGAAAGAGTAAGAGTGACAGAAAGAGGGAGAGAGAGAGAGAGAGAGAGAGAGAGAGAGAGAGAGAGAGAGAGAGAAAAGAAAAAAAGAAAGAGAAAGAAAGGGGAGAGAGGGAGGGAAGGAAGGAAAGAAAAAGGAAAACATGAAAAAAAATCATCTTCAAGGCAAATCCTTCTTATTAGAAGGGATTTTCCTTCCAAATGATTTTGAGAATAATGTATTTTTTCTTCTCACAGTCATTATAAGATATAGAGATTTTTTTTCTGTTTTCCTCATTCTCATCCTCATAGGTATTTTCCATGCTTTTCTGCACCACTGTGCATTTAGCAAAGTATCTCACCAGGACTCCTTTGCACTCTAAATTCTGGTTGGATTTATCCAATGAAAATAACACCAAGACACCAAAAGCAGACAGTGAGAAAACCCAGGCTACTTCCTTCATAGCTTCCAGCACAGTGCTGTGTGTAGGGGGTTCTCCACTGGCACAGCTTCCTGTGATGTCTCCAATGGCACAGTTTTGAAGGGGACAGGATATTTTCCCCAGAAGAAGGAGTCTGGAGGCCTCAGATGAGAACAATGTTGTAAGAATCTACATTTTGGTAACTTCTCAGCCATCCTCCACCCAGAACTTCCTATCAGGGTTTTGGAGTCACCAATTTTCGCTCAGAATTAAGAAGGTCTTGGTGATTGGCAACATGGACCCTGGAAGGCTCTGCCATGGCTGTTCTGTCTAAGACAGAAATAACAATGGTGTTAATGAAATGCAAGCAGACTACTATTCAGGGAAATCATGCTTCCCTGGAGAATCAGAGGCATGTGATATGTTGAACCTGAGAAAACGGGTGAACTCCCACAAAGCAAGGTGCAGTGAGGAGTGAGACCCGCTACCTTGGGGCCTCTGCCCCTGACTCTGAAGCCATGCTGGAAAACCTGAGCTCTCACAGTGGCTTGTGAGAAGTTGCTCAACTCAAGAACCTACTTGTGTTGGCTTGGCCTCCCTGAGCCAGGCCCTGTAGGCTGCTGAGTCTCTTGGCCCAGTTTTGCTAGCATAGTCGATGCCCGCTAGGCAACCAGGGCCTGGTGGAGCAAGAAGGTGGCCCTGGAGGCCTTAAAGGATGGGAGGCTGGAGCAGGTAGGCTGTGCTGGAAAGCTCTGGTCCATAAAGACACCAGATCTTGGCCCATGGAGGCCGTCCCACAGATGGATATCAGCCTCACCTAATCCTCATAAGATCAAACAAAGGCCTTAAAGGCCCTGGAAGGTGTGCTGAGCCCATGAAAAGGTGGTGGGCAGAACTTAGGGAGCATAGGGAGGCTCCGCCAGAGAGAAAAGGTAGCCAGAAAGGCTACATTTGCCAATAAGAAATGCCCACTGAAGACTTAATGGGAATGCAGTATGAAAAGTTGCTTTCAACTTCCCCTGCCCCATTCCAAACTTTTTCAGGAAATCATTTGCTGTCAGTAGACACTGTAGATGTAAGGATATTACCAATGTGTGATACAATAGAGATAGAAAATCACGTTTTGTAAATGCCTATTTGTTTAAAAAAGCATAGAAATGACTTCTGGAAAAGACTTTGAAATAAAGTTGTTAGACCAACTTTGGAAGTGACAACAGGAGTGACACTCTCCCACCTTTGTTCAGTGGCTTAGAGCAGTTGGAAAAGAAGACCATAAGAAGGAGAAGGACATTAGGTACCAGACAGTTCATATGGAGACATGTTTCCAGTTATAACCATTGTTTTGTGCATGCATTTTATTCTTCATTTCTACATATATAGTTCACAATGCTAAGTGTCCAATATATGTTAAGGTAATAAAATATCATTTGTAAACATCTCTTTGCTAAAATTCACACAAATACGCTTTTGGGATTGGAATTGGAAATCACCACTGTGAGTTTATGGTGCTGTCTATGCTTGCTCATTGGTTTACAGAAGGTAGGAGGAAGCAATTGCAAAATTTCGTATGCCTGTTGTGTAAATACTTTGATATTTTCAGATACCATTCTTTCCATGTGTTTTGTGCATTTAGGTTTGCTTTGTACATAAATGTACAAACAAGTCTAAAATGTACATCTAGACTCCACATGTTAAAAAGATTGCCAATGTATGGCAAAGTAGTTTGTAAAATTAGCATGTATTTGTACTTTGTTTTGAAATTCACAGGAAACTTTTTCATCTGCAAATGACATTTGTATATGAACTTGAATTTGTGCTACTATCTCTAAACATGACATTTTCCTGTATTGTCCACTGATTTGAAGGCAGAGAGAAGGAAGTAAGGAGGAAATATTTCACAGCCAAAATGGTCATGTCTAGAAGACAACTGAGATATGACTACTGCCACATGTGCAATTTTATTTATCAGTGCCATGTGCATAGCAGACAAGTTCTCATATCCAGTTCTGTGACAAACCACTTGACTGGAGTTCTTTTGCTCTACTCAGATAGAGAGGATTGAGAGGTCAGGAGAAGCTCTTCAGTAATTCCAGGCCCCTGTAGGTATTGGTAGGCAGCAGGGTGTTGACAGTGGGCAGTGACAGTCAGCCTTTGACATCTAGGTCTGTTACACAGTCTGAGCCAATAGCTGTGATAGCGAGGACAGTAATACAGGGTTCTAGGATCTAGATGTTAAAACTCTTGCAGTGGATGGGGGTCCTCCACCAGGTGAGCCTATTATCCACTGTCAGTTTTAGTTTTTCTGATGTCCATGGAGATTCTCTGCTGCCAGTTGCTGACCTTACTACATCTCAGTTCTCACCCACTGCTTCCATATCCCCTACTCAACCAGTACTCAGCTTGCTTGTAGTACTGGTAACTTTCTGTCAGAGTATGCTTCTCCTTGCCTTCCCCTTGCCAGTACTTCTTCTTTCCTTTTTCTTTGTGTTGTAATCTTAGCAAAGGTGTGTAAAACCCTCCAAAGAAAGTCTTTCAGGAGGGCAGGAGAGTGTTTCACAACTGCTGACAAAGTGAGTTGAGCAGCCTATTTATATAGCCACAAGAAGATGGCACAAGGTCATCTGCATCAATGACAGCAGCACTCTCATAATTGTACCTATCAATGTACAGTCCATTATGCAAATTAAGGATTATGTACAAGCCATGGTACAGTCCATTATGCTAATGAAGGATTATGTTTGCACTAACCATGATATAATCTGTTATGCAAATGAAGGATTATGTTTACACCAGTCATGATATAGTCTCTTATGCAAATGAATTATTGTGCTTACAGAAATCATGGTGCAGTCTATTATGCAAATTATGGTCCATTATATAAATGAAGGATCGTGCTTGCACCAATCATGGCATAAACTGTTAAATGTATTTCATTGAATTTAGTTGCACTGTGCACATTGTTTATATAATGGTTAAATGAGTCATAATTTTATTATATATAGTTTCTAGATTTTAAAGTAGTTGTTAATACAAAAATAGAGGTAGTTATTGAACATATTTTGTAAAGCCTAAACATTAAGAAACCGGGTGCCAATGACTAACTTCTGTAATCCTAGCTACTCAGGGAAGATTTGGGTTTCAGGCTAGCCCAGGTTGTGCACACCTTTCATCCCAGCAGTGGTGCAGAGCTTAAAATAGGAGAATCATATTTGACGTTAGCCTGGGAAAAAGATAATACCCTATCTCCAAAATAACCAGATCAAAAAGGGTTGTAGACCTTGTTCAAACTGTAGACTGCTGCCTAACGAACATGGAACCCTGAGTTCAGAACTCAATAAAACATACATTCACATCCACATAATCACACACACACACACAAGAGGAAATGACAAATCAAAAACAGGAATATATTCATCATGCCACATCTTCCATAGACTGCTGGGAACAATGTGTATTGTGCTGCTGCTGGATGAAATGCACTGTTAAGTCCATTTATAGTGTGGTTTAATTCTGAAGTTTCTTTGTTATTTTCTATCTGCATGACTTATTAATGAGAGTTGAGTATTGAAATCTCCTATGATTTATTCAGTTGGAGTCTTTTAAAACCAGTAGTCTTGATTTTTTTTAGTGAAGTAGGATGCAACAACATTTGGCACATATATAATATATGTACATATATATAAATAATTATTATTTCTTCTTGATGACTTGTTCCTTTATTAAGATGTTGTGACTTTCACTGTATATTCTGAATAATCTTGGTCTAAAATCTGTTTAATCTGATATGAGTATAGCTATCCTTCTTACTTTCAGGGTTCGTTTGCTTGGAGGATCTCTTTTTACTTTCACTCCAAACTAATGTTTTCTTTGTTGATGAGGTGTGTTCTTGTAGGCTAAGAATTGTGAGGGCCTGCTTTTTAGTTAAACTTGCCTTTAGATTGAAGGATTGAGACAATTAATATTTAGTTTCAATACTTAAATATATATAGAATCTACATCTTTTGTTTTCCCTGGTATTAATTTTTCCCTATTCCTTGATTACAAATCTACTTCATTAGTAGTGTTTATACTTTCTTGTACCTTCCTGACTGAATGTAACTTTTTCATAAGTGCATAGGATTCCTTTATTTTCTGCAGTGCTGGATCAGTGGTCATGAATTCCCTTAGTTTTGTTTATTTTGGAAGGATTTTAGATCTTCTTCAATTAGAAAGGATAGTACTGCTGCATAGACTAGTCTAGCTTAACAGTTATTTTCTTTCAGGGCTTGAAATACATCTTTCCATGCCTCATTGCTTTTAAAATTTCATTGCACAAAAACAGACAAGAAGACCAGTGTAACAGAAAAGAATATACACACAGATAAAGTGATTTGATCTGTCAAAGTTTTGGCAAAATTTTTGTTTTGAAGAAATGACAGTCTCTTCAACAAATAGCTATGAACAGTGGATACCACGTGTGGAAGACTGAAACTAAAGCTATGTCTCTCACCGTGTACTACCATCAATTAAAAGTGGACCAATGACTTCAATGCAAAACCTAAAACTCTGAAACTACTACAAGAAAGAATGGGAAAACACTGGCACATGTAAGCTTAGACAATGAGAACTGCAATAAAAAATTTGATAAATGAGACTGCATCAAACTAAAAAGCTTGTATAAAGCAAAGAAAATAGTCACTAGACTGAAGAAACAGCCTAGAGAATGAGAGAAAATCTTTGCCAGCTGTACATCTAACAAGGTATTAATAACTAGAATTTATAGGGAGATTAAAAACTAAACTCCTGTAGATTCAACCAACCAATGAAGCAATGGGAAAATGAACTGAATAAAAATTTTCAAAGGAAGAAGTACAAATGGCCAATAAATACATAAAGAATGCTCAACTTAGCAGGCCATAAAGGAAATGCAAGTCAAAAATACATTAAGATTTCACCTCTCTCCAGTCAGAATAGCTATCATCAAGAATACAAATAATAACAAATATTAGCAAAGATGCAGCAAACCTTATACACTGTTGATGGGAATGTAAATTAGTACTACCTCTATGAAAAGTACTATGAATGTTCCTCAAAAAAACATAAGTAGAACTACCATACAATCCAGCAATACCACTCCTGGGCCCATATGGGAAGGAATGTGAGTCAGGATACAATAGAGAAACTTGCACATCCATGTTTATTGCAGCATTATTCACAATAGCCAAGCTATGAAAACAGCCCAGATGTCCTACAACTGATTAATGGATTAAGAAAATGTGGTATATATAAAGAATGGAGCATTATTCAAGCCATAGAGAAGTATGAAATTATGTCATTCGCAGGATAATGGATGGAACTGGAGGTTGTTATGTTAAGTGAAGTAAGCTAGGTTCAGAAAAACAAAGGTTGAATGTTTTCTCTCACATGTGGAAGATAGAGCCAAAAGATAAATGCACACACAAGTACAAGAATAACATGGCATGATTATATACACACACACAGACACATATATGTACAAAAATATATCATGTTTGCAATAGTTGGCTTGTCAGAGGGGAATAGGGGTAGAAGAGAGGATAAAAGAATGAAAGAGAGTTAATAATACTGAATACATTACATCTGTGTAGGAATATGACATTACAAAAAGCACTGACAGCTGTTGAAAGATAAGGGCTGGGGGAAATGGTAAGGGAGAATAATAAAATGGATAGTCTAATTAAAGCACAGCATATTCACAGGTCAAATACCATGGCAAAGTCCTTTCAAACAATGAATAAACACTTAAAAAATGAAAAGACAGTAATATAAAAGAGGTCCTGTTGTGGGGTAGTACTAGTCTGAGGCAGAGGAGGTTATGGCCAATGTACTTTGTATACTTGCATGAAAATATAACTGAAACATGTTGAAATTGTTTGAAATAGGGGCATATGGGATGAGAGCAAATAACAGTGGGGGTGGAACCAACCAAGATACTTGGCAAGCATATATGGAAATAGCACAATGCAACCACACTGTTCAACCAAAATATGCCAATGAAAATGCTTTATACAAAAGAAATGTACAAGTGATCCATAAAACAATTTGGAAGTACTTTGCGCAACTCTTCCTCCAAGCAGTCTTGTTTTTTGTGTGTTTGTTTTTCAGTACTGTGAGTTAAACTCAGGGCCTCATACTTGCTAGGAAGGAGCTCTACCACTTAAGGCATGCCTCCAGCCCTTTTCAGTTTGGTTATTTATGAGATAGGTTCTCACATTTATGACTGGGTCAGCCTAGACTGTGATCCTTTTATTTCTTATTCTAGTATGACTGGTATGACTGGCACAAGCCACCACAACCAGCTTTTACTGGTTGAGATGGGGGTTTGTAAACTTTTTGTCAGTGCTGGCCTCGAAACTCAATCCTTCCAATCTCCATATCTGGGGTAACTAGGATTACAAGCGTGAGCCACTGTGTCTGAGTTTTCCCAACTGCTGGACATCTACTAATATGACTATACTTTTTGGGGGAAAAGACACAAATTTGGGGAAATAATATAATAAAAATACTCTGACAAGATAGTAACACATAGCTTAACTAGCATGAGAATTCACAGCTGGTGGTGGGGGATACTATGACCTCACAAGCTCTCACAGCAGGGCGAGTAGCCTCAATGCTTTTCTGTACTTATTTATATGCCCAGGTCTGAACAAATGAATGTTTTTGAGAGTAACATACAGTTTGCCCTTGATATCTATAGGATCTACATCCCCAGATTCAACAATATTGGATCAGAAATGTTTGGAAAGAAATAACTGCAGGTGTTTTGAACATGTGCAGACTTTTTATTTGTCATTAACAATAATATAACAATAATCTACATAGCATTTACACTGCATCAGATATTATTACAAATCTGGATGTTATTTAAAGTGTACAGGAGGATGTGGATCTATTACACAAAATACTATGCCATTTTGTATAAGACACTTGAACATCCTCCCACAGGAGGATTTGTATCCAATCCCTTGAGGATACTTAGGGACCACTGGATTCACAAACTGTGTGATGAGAGAGAAAGCATTTTCATTTCTGTTATGGAGAAAATTGTGTCTTCCAAAAACTTATACGTTGAAGAAAATGCATTGATGGTTACTGGACATGAGGCCTTTGGGGGATTATCAGGGTTAGACGTCATCACAGTTGGCCCCATGATGGAATTAATGGATTTATAAGAACAGGAAGACAGAGAGATCTCTTTCTCCTCTGTGTGACATCATGGCAAGAAGGTGGCTATCTGCAAACAAGAGTGGTCAGTGGAAGGAAAGTCATGCTCATTTTTGACTTCCCACCCTCTGGACTTGGAGAAATAATTGCCTGTCACTCAAGCCTCCAACTCACAATTTTTATACTAGCAATCCAAGCAGATTAATACAATCACCTCTGAGCTTACATGAAATACAGAATCATGTGACCTATTATAAATATAATGGATAAAAATATAAAATCTAAAAAGTCCTTTAGGTGATCTATACATATAGTAGAATTTATGAAAGATTGTCAAAACTTATTCAGTAATTGTAGGTTAGGAAAGGCAAAGCAGGGATCTTTACCCTTCCATGCTTAAATAATAAGCACAAATAAGTGCCACACATCCCAAGAATTTGGAGGTTTGTGCCTCCATCAAAAACTGGAGAGATGCAGGAGAGGTATATTTTATAACATGCTCATTTCACTCAATCTGACCAGCTCAAAACTAGATAGGTTCTGGAGATGCAATGTGAGTGATTGCAATTGAAGCTAATATTTTGGGGGGAAGTAGTAATTTCTGGAACAAATCAACCATGTCTCTGAATTATGTTATGCAGCTAATGACTGAGCAGATGTTCTTTTTTCTATTTCAATCAGGAGCAAGACACAAAACAAGTGAAATGAAGCCAAAGCTTTCATTCACAGTAGGGAGAACAGTATCATTACAGTGTATTACTTTGGGACTGCCCTAAACACTTGCTCTCTGTGATAATGAAATGTTGGTCATCTTGATTTCATATAGATCCTCACATTGGACCTGCTGTGTACTAGTATCATATTCACATTAACAAGAAATGTTGAGAAAGGAAGGTGGGAAATGATCCTCATGAATATTCAGTAGCTCAGCACTGTGATGAGGTGTCTAGGATATGGTGGTCTTGAATGTCAGGGTGGTCCATTTAAAACTGAGTTACTGCAACTTGCACTGCCACCTTAGAAAAGGTATGTGGTTTAGGGAATTTTAGAATCAATTTTTTCCACTGTACTTTGGAGTTCTCCTTGACACATTTACTAGATATTCATGAGGCTGCTGAGTTTATGTAGGAACATGTGTCACAAAGCACTCTAGAGTAGAATCATGCTCTTCTGTACATGCCCATGAAATATGATTCTTGAATGTTAGTGGTTATGCAGTATGTTTTCAGTGTCTGAGGCAATAGGAATGGTGAGAAGAGCCTCTTTCAAAAGCCAACAGGGGAATTATAGAGAGAATCCTATATCCTCTTCTACTGACAACTACTCTACATTTGAAAAAACACTATTTGGCTTCCTCTTGCATCTAGGAGAGATCAAACACTTGAAAACAGGCACCAAGTGATTATGTATCTTCAATATCTCACTATCATGGGTCATGTTTGATACATATAATAAACAATTCTGGGCTTGTAGGATAGCATTTCTTTGTCAAGTATATATGAAAAATGGCATCAGTGAGACTGCCCATGAAGATTCTGAAGGCAAAATTAACTGACTTTGTTACTAACAGTCAAGAAGAAGTTATCTAGTATTTAATTCCCTGTACTTCATGCATAATCCATGGCCTAGGGGAGCAGCTATGATGAAGGTGTTTCTCAAAAATTATACAAGGTGACTGATTCTAGGATGCTGGTCTCTTTTAAAATCTCCATATTGATTGTTTGAAATATTGTGTAGAAACTGGCCACAGAAACAGGGATAGAGGCTGTTAACTATCTGGGAAACATACATGATTTCCTAAAGTTTCTTCTGGTTCCCATCTCAGATAAATGTCTAATCCCCCAATGACAAAGATCTATGCCAAGCCCCAATAGGACAGACATGGACATAAAACTCTTGTCTCAAAGCTGTCCAATTTAATGTTTTTTAATACTGATACAGAGATGTGCCACCAACCCAAATGCACTGTTGTACAGCATTAAAATCACCTCTTCCCAACAGTAGCACCACCTCCACAAATTCCCTGAAGACAGTTACTTCATGTCTACAGGTTTGTCAATTTTGAACATTTTGTACAAATGGTACCATAAATACATATGGTCTTCTGTGACAATATTTTTTCACATGGTGTAGTGCTTTCAAGGCTCATTCATTTTGAGTATTTTCCATTGCTTCATTCCTTCTCACTGCTTGTTAAGATTACACTTGAATGTCTGTTTTAGAGATATAAAAATGTGTAGGTCTATTAGATATTGAGTGTCTACTAGATATTGGACTCTATTTCTGTTTCTTGCAATGACTTTGGGTTTAATATCAGGATAAATCTGGTCTCACAGTCTAAGTAGGGAGTTATTTCACTTTGTCTATATTTTGGAAATGTTCATGAATGGTTGGACTTAAATTGTTTACATATTTGATTGTATTGACCAGTATAACTCTCTGGTCCTGGATTTTTATTTAAGAAAAAAAATTTAGCTACTAATTTAACAATCTGAAATGCTATACATATAACCAGAAATTCTACTTTTTTCCTGAGCTAATTTTGGTCCTTTTTTTCTCCCTACAAACACGTCCATTCCCCTGGTTTATGTAGTATGTGGCACTCCAGGACTTTATATATTACATGTTGGGATGTATGCTTATGAATCACATTTTCTTAAGGCTCTGTTGATTGTTCGTATAGTCGCCCTACTGTGCAGTACAAACCAGAACTTCTAGCTAATAGCAGTTGTAATCCAGTACCCATTGACCAACATTTCCCCATTTTTTCCAACCCGTGATAACCACTATTTGTACTCTCTTCTATAAGATAATCTTTTTTCAGATTCCATGTGTAAGTGAGATTGTGTTGCCCTTAATCTTTCTGTGCCTAACTTTTTTCACTTAACATGTCAAAAATGACAGGATTTTATTCTTTTTATGGCTAAATAGTATTGTGTTGTGCATATGTACCACAATTTTGTTTTTCATTGTTATGCTTTCAATCTTAAATATCCCAAAAAACTCATGTGTTGAATACTTGGTCCCCAAGCTGATGGCACTATTGTGAGGTGACAGAAATTTTATGAGGTGAGGCCTAATTGAAGTAAGTAGGTCACAGATTATACATTCAGGAAAACCTTTTCTTTTAATAAGTGTGTAAACTTTTTTATGGCCAGGAATTAGTAATGTGACTTAGAATAAAAGTGTATGCAGTCATTTCTCAGGATCCATGGGGATTTGTCTCCTGGACCACCTTTGTCACCAAAATCTGTGGGTGTTCATTCACTTACATGAAGAGCTGTAATATTTCATATAGCCCATGAACATCCTCCTGTGTACTTCAATTTCAGATTACTTATGATGCCTGATACAATATAAATACTATTCAAATAGTCAATATACCATATTGCTTAGGGAATATGAAGAAAAAGCATGTACATGTTTAACACAGACACAATTTTTTTTCAATATTTGTAATCTGCTCAAGTGAAGGACTCAAATCAATATTCATACCATTTTTTTGTTGTTAATGGTGGGGAAATTAGAGAAACAAGTAATAGTTTTGTTTTTCTTTATTACCCCTAAACATAGGGTCAAATGTCAGGAATTGGCCAGAGTGATGGAATAGAGAAACAAAATGCTGTACAATGAGTGGGGAAGCCATGCATCTTTGAGTCAGATAAGAAAACTAGCATGTTTTAAAATTCAATCACTGATTGTAGAATCCAAAGGGATCAATAGACTCACTATGACAGAATTCTTTTTGCACCCAGAAACTTGTGTTTTAACCATACCATGAAGCTTGAAATTCAGTTGAGAGCAAGTAACTCTCACTCCCATAACCAGTCTTTGCAGAGACACTTTGAATTTCTGTCATCAGAAATTAGGCTCCCTGCTATCTTCCCAAGCCTCTTGCTCTCACAGAGGTCATGACCTTGAGTTATATGAAACCTCATCTTTACTTTCTTTTGTCTGATAAACCTTGGCATAAGTCTATATATTCCAATTCAAATGCATAAAGAAAAGGTTCTCACTGATGGGTCACTTCTCATGACACTTAGGAGCCTGAACTAGCTTCAGTGTGACTGTTCCTACACCAATCACCTTAGGGTGATGGGAAGTCATATGCTAAGTAACACAGCTTATTATAACAACACATTTTGGGGATAAATGTGTACTGGGAAAGGTGAGACTGAAGTGTTTGTTACATGTTTTCCATCTCTGTGCCTACTTTATTGATCCGCCTTCTTCAGACAATGTCCTGGACTTTCCACACCCTTATGCATTAATATTCCCTACAAACTCATCTTTTGTCTTCTCACCAATCATATCACTGGTACATTGAAATGATGATTTCCAGGCACACATCTCCAAGTGGTACACATTTGACATTCAGTAAAACAGGAGCTTTGTTCAATACTTGATTTTGTCTGCCTCTGCTGCAGTCCTATCTCTAATAATAATGTACCTATTATTGGAACTCTATTCCAATTTCTTACTATACTGCTCCAGTTAGGTATCAACATATTAAAAAAAAGTGAACTTGTCTAATTCCCAAATGAATGAAAAAGATAAGAGCCATTTGTTCATTACATTCTTCACTGTCTGGTAAATGATAAGTATGGAATATATGCTTAGAGGTTAAGTAACAAGAAACAGAATAGTACACTGTCGCCTACACTAAAATTTGAGATTCCATCTTCTTCTATCCTTTTTTTGTCCTTCACCTTATCCAATGTGAGCTGTACTTGTCTCAGAATTACTTCTCTAAAAATAACCTTCTCTAATCCCAATTCTATGGCTATCTCTGTACAATTGGCTGCATGAATCGGAGAACCTTACATGTTTCTTTTCTTATTTACTCCTGCTCAATTAAGTGTCCACAGTAATGCCAGTTTATTTTCTTTCTGAATTGTGACTGCAGTCCAATCTACTACCTGTTCAGAAAATTATGACAGCTGTTTATCAGTTTAATAGTTTTACGGTTTCAGTAGTCTCCTTCAAAGGTCCATGTGTTGAAGATTTTGTCCCTACTTTATGGCTTTTTGGGGAGATGTTCATGCATTTATGAGGTGGAGGCTTGTGAGAAGTGAGGCCAGTTGGGGTATGCTGTTGAAGGGAATATTAGGATCCTAGCCTCTCACTCTCTTTGCCTTCTGCTTATCATAAGGTAAGCAGTTTCCTTAAACCCATGCTCCCACCATGGCATGCTACTTCATTGCAATGGGGTCAATGACCATGAGTAAACCCTTGAAATTGTGAGCTAAAAATACCCTTTACTCCTGAGAAGTTGTACAACTTCATGTATTTTTTCACAGGGGCAGAAAAGTGACAAGCACAGAAAAACAAAATCCAAATGGTGGTACTGTTGTACTCAGGTTTGAACTCATGGCCTCACACTTGCCAGGCAGGCAGTTTTTGCATTTTTCCTGAGTTTGTTTTTTTTCTTTTTGCTATAGTTATTTTCAGATAGAATCTCATGCTTTTGACCAGGGCAGGCCTCAGACCACTATCTCTGCAGAGCTGCCATCACAGATACATGCAAATACATCCAGCTTATTGGTTGAGTTGGGGTCTTGCTAAGTTTTGCCCTGGCTGATCATGAACTGACTGCCTTCCAAATAGAAAATTCTTTATCAATGCCATTTGAAGTTGCTCACAATATTCTTGAGTGTACCTTTCCATTTCTTTTTTCCATATCTTTTTGTCCCTAATACTCATTTTACTCCAAGCATAATTAAATCCTAGCTATACATTCTTAAACTCTATATTCATCAGAAGTTTGATTTTTTCTAGCAACTCAGCTTGAATATTAACTCTTCCATCAAGTCTCTATCAATACATCAGTCTTGTTTCCTTTTGTTTTGTTTTATTTTGTGGACATATTTTACTTCACAAATATCTCTTCTGTAGCACATAGAAAGTAATATTATGTTTGAATATGTATTTTTCCTCAGCATGATGATACCAAATTTATACCATATGTCTATGTCATTAGTATTTAGAACAGAATATGACATACGAAATATGCTTATATTGTGTGGGATAATTTATGGTTGAAATGACCATTAGAAAGAGTTTATAACAAAAATTACACAGAATCTATAATTGAATAGGAAAAAGGAAGGAGGGAGAGATGAAAGGAAGGAGGGAGGATCAAAAAGAATGAGGGGGGGATGAAAGCAAGGAGGGAAGAAAGGAGGATGGGAGGTAAGGACAGAAAGAAGATAGAAGGAAGGAAAGTAGGAAGGAAGAAAGGGGAAAAGACAGGTAGGGGGAAAGGCAGGAAGTTAGGATGGAAAGAGGAAAGGAAGAAGAAGGAAGGAAGGAAAGAGAAAGGAAAAGAGAGACTCAAGAATGATTCTATTCATATTTCCAAGAGTTTTCACAAAATATTCTAATAAAGCAAGCACCAATTATAACGATTATCCTCTGATCAATTTCCTTTTTCTTTGTTCAGCTCAGAAAGTTAGAGAAGACTCACAAATACATGCATAATTGAACTGGAAAAGAATGGAAATCTAATAGGGCAGAGATATTAACAGCTTACATAATTACCTTAAGATTAACCACTCTGTGAGATTTTCCAACAGGTGGATAACAGCCTTAATTTTAACAATGCTATATTATCTAAAAAGATGAATAATTTACTGAGCCTGAGAATGTTTTTTCACTTTCTTTGGGTCAGGACGTTGCAAGAGAATAATTTTGAAATCTTTAGAGAAGTATACATAAGGCAATATTGTGCAAATGTTTTGCATAAAAATTAATCATTTTAGCAAGCATTTAGTACTCTTCCTCAGGGGAGAATTATCTTTCTCCACTACCTAACATTTTCTATTTACTTGCACTCATGATATGTGAAGTGGTGTTTGACAATACCCTGCTGAAGCTGTGAACCACCATTATGTCTATTGTGCTTTTTTCTCTTTCTTTTAATGGAAAAGTTCCATGAAGGTAACATTCCATTTATCTGTGTCCCCTGGTGAAAAATTTACAAGTTGGGGCTGCAGCAAATAATACTACAGACATGTAATGCAAGAAATGAAAACAAAAATGTTTATGTATTAAGACCTAGAGTTTGCAGACCATTTGTCAAGGTAATATGAGCTTGAAATGTTAACTAACATTTAGCACAGTAATATTTCAACAAATGTTTATGAAAAACATATTTCAGAACTTTCTAAGCAGGTATTTATTGACATATATTTTTGGGCTTAATATCTAAGCTGTCTGTGAAATACAAGTATATGGAAATAACAGTCCAATCTTCCAAATCATACTTGAGGATAGATCGATTGCCACTCATAATTTAGTAGAAGTAAGTGAATGTAGTAGCATTAAGTAGTAGTAGTAAGTGAATTTCCTTGGCCCATTAGATAATTGAGGGTTTAAGAAGACTCAGTGTATTCAGAAATATGGCCCCTGAAAGTATTTGAAACTTTAATAGACATTGAAGATAAGAAGAGTATTTGATAGATTTCTCAGCTCTGAGCTTAGATAAAGCATCTGCCTGTATGAAAATGACCTTTTCTGCATACTGATTCTACTCCTACATTAAGTCTTATCCAGTAAAGTTACAGTTTATATATAATAAAATCAACTTGAGAAGTCATTATAAATGTGCCTTTCTAGAATGAAGAAAATTAGATGAGATTATCAAATTGGGGTACTAAACATCTATATATGGAAATATCACAAGGAAACTCCTGTGTGAGCTATCTTTATCTCAAAAAAACAAAAAGTCATGTTTTTTCTTTTGGTCTTTTCTCTTTTTTCTTCTACAAAATTGAAGAACATGAGGGCATAATAGGTCCTGTTCAGGGAAGAGAGGTGGGACCAGTGGGAAAAGAGAGGTGATGGGAATAGGGGGTGATACCCTATTGAAACTATTCCTTGAATCAGGGGAGGGAGGTATAAAGGAGAGTGGTGGAGGGGTGAACTCAATGATATATTTCATACATTATAAGAACCTTTGTAAATGCCACTAGGTACTACCACCCAGCACAACAATAAAGGAACAACAACAACAAAAAAAAAACCCAGTAACAAATAAGGTAGATATTCACCCAAGTCAATGATAATAAATAAATAAATAAATAAATAAATAAATAAAAGATGTGCATCAATTTCTGAGGGTGACCATGGTGGATGCCATTTTGCCTTGCCTGGGCCCTCTTTGTGGGATGCTCTCCTCTCCCCCAGGTGCTGTGACTATCAGCTGATAGCAACAAACAGCTCTACATCTCCAAGATCTCCAACGAAGATCTGTTTTCACATGGAGTCTACACTGTCACTTCCCTTTGTGGAGTGCTAAGGACCAGAAATTGACAAAAAAAGGTATAATCTCAACTCATTACATCAAAGAAAACAACTCTCAAGAATTTTGGAATACACCAATTCCCCAACAGAAGACCAAGGCATCTGACTAACCTGGAGGCTTAGGAACCTGATGACACAATATGTTAGCCAACTTTTCATCACTCTGATGAAATACATCAGTGACGTAAAGGAGGAATTGTTTATTTTGACTCACTGGATCAGTCTGTGGCTACTTGGCCACATTGCTTTGGGCCTGTGGCAGCACAGTGCATCATGGTCAGAGTCCATGGTGAAAGAAGTTTGTTCATCTCATAACAGCCAAAAAGCAAAGATAGAGAGAGGAATAGGTCAAAGTCCCAATATTCACTTCAAGGGTAGAAAGCTGGTGGCCTGACTTCTTTCCACATGACCCCACCTGCTAAATGTTCCATCACATCTCAATAGCACCAAAGTTTGGCAAGCAAACTTTTAGCATATGAGCTTCTGAGGGATATGTAAGAGCAAAACCATAAAATCCCACTCCTGATCCTGAAGATTCAGGTCCATCTCACAATGCAAAATTCATTTAGTCCATCACAAAGGGCTCTCAGATTCTTAGTAGTTCCAGGATTGCTCAAAAGTCCAAATCCAAGCCAGGCACCAGTGGCTCACATCTGTAATCCTAGGTACTTCAGAGGCTGACATCATGGTTTGAGGCCAGTCTGTGCAAATAGTTTATGAGACACCATCTCCAAAATAACCAGAGAAAAAATGGACTGGATGTGTGGTACAAGTGGTAGAGTGCCTGCTCTGCAAGTATGAACCACTGAGTTCAAACTTCAGTTCATTAAAAAAAAAGAGAGAGAGATGAAGATGTAGGGAGGGATAGAGAGTCAAATCCAACAAGATACGGTGGCACGTACTTGTAACATTTGAACTTACCTTAGGAAGCTGCGGTAGGTTCCATGACAACCTGGGTTTCACAGTGAGACTCTGTCAAAAAAAAAAAAAACAGAAGTCTAAATCCAAAATCTCCTTTCCTTAGGGATTCAAGGAAAAATCAGCTATAAGCTTCTAGAATTTTTTTTAAAGAAGTTCAGTATATCTGAAACAGAATGGCACAGAATCAGCATTCTTATTCAAAACTGCAGGAATAGGAAAATAACAAGGAGCAAGTGAACCAAAGCAAGATCAAAACCCAACTCAGCTAACACATAGCTCTATGTCTTGAATCCGGGACATGTGTGGTATGACAAGAGCTCCAGGGGGCATGGGTAGCCCACATTTTTATCTATATCCCTCCCCCAAACTGTCTCCTAGAACACAGAGCAAGGCTAACCTGTCCTTGTTACTGTTATCTTCTCTTCTGTCTCTTTTTCTCCCTCTCTCTCACACACACACACACACACAAAACCACAGTTTAAAATGCTCCAGCTTATCTTTTCAAAAGTGTTTTACACACTCCTCCTCATCTACTTGTGCTTCAGTATTTCATGGATATGAATGTAAAACATATAAATATGTAAATCTGTTGCTTTAACAACTGTAATACAACATTTTGTAAAAATTAGGTGAATAATTTATAATTTCTATGGCTTTAGTATATGAATATTGATTATCTCCAAATATAAGTACTGTATTCTTACCTACATTCTTATATTATATATAATACATAATAGTGTTGTAATGTTATTAATCATAAACATTAAATCATATTCAGATATCATTGCAAAAGGATAAAATATAGATGCATATGCACATATTTGATGATTTAATTCATATTTTGATTTTGTTAAAACTCTTATAAAGTATTTGCACAGCTTATATGTGGAAAGTCGTTGAGTATAATGTTGTGTAAAAGTTATTTGCAAAAACATAATGTAATATTTACTAATCATAATGTAGTTGATAGAGAAAGGGTTGTGGTACTTGGTCATGAATATAAGACCAAAGGAGAGAGTGAGGAAAGGTAAAGAGAGGATTGAGGAAAGCGGGGAAATGTTGGGGAGCTTTGGCTGAACAATGATAGGTAGAAGCAGATGGCCATAGAAGAGCTCAAAGGTGCTTTTTGGGAGAGCCCAGAAGTGGAGAAGGGCTAAGGGCAAGAGCTTTGTCTAGTCTAGATGGATTTTGAGAGTGAGTTTGGTAAGAGCATTTTTGATTATGCGATTGGCATGCTCAACCTTGCCTGAGGATTGGGGGTGATAGGGGATGTGAAGTCTCCAGTGGATGTTTAAGGCTTGTGCTAGTTTTTGGAAAATAGAAGAAACAAACTCGGGCCCATTGTCTGACTGAATGGAGGCCTGGAGGCCAAATTGTGGGATGATATCTGTGACCAGAATTGTTGCTACTGTGGAGGTCCTTTTATTAGTTGTAGGGAAGGCTTTCACCCATCCTATGAAGGATTTGACTAGTATCAGGAGGTATTTGATTTTCTTTATTGGGGGCATATGGGTAAAATCCACCTGCCAGTCCATGGCACTGAGGCCTGAGGCATCCTCTGGCTTGGTGCATGGTAAAGGGAGGGGGTCTAACATTGGGGTTAGGATTTGTATGCTGATAGATTGAGAAAGACCAGGTAATCTGTTTAAGGTATTGTATGTCTTCTGTTGATAGGGAAAGGGATTGGCAGAGAAAGTGTAAAGAACATGAAGATTAGGATGAAAAATTGTATGTAAATAAGAGAGAAGAGTTTTGACCTCAGAAGAGGGGAGTGAAAGCTTAGTGAGAGGGGGGAGGCCAGGGTAAGGGGGTACATGGACTGGGGTGTAGATTGGAGGGCTGCTCGTTTTACCTCTGTATCTCCTCAATTGTTTCCTTTGGTAACAATGGAGGAATCAGACTGATGAGCTTTACAATGGGTGGTGCCTATTTGGGAAGGGAGGTGTAAGGCCTTTAGAACCTGGGTTATTAAGGCAGCATTAATGATTCAGGTTCCTTTTGTAGTTAGGAGTCCCCTTTCTTTCCAGATAGCACAGTGGGATAACAAAGTGTGAAAGCCATATTTAGAGTCAATGTAAATATTAATAGTTTGTTTTATGCCATGGTTAGAGCTCTGGCCAGGGCAATTAGTTCAGCCTTTTGGGAAGTCATATCTAAAGGGAGGGGACGTGCCTCATGACAGTGGAATTAGAGACAATAGCATATCCTGCTCTTCCTTGTCCATTTTGAATAAAGGAGCTGCCATCAATAAACCAAGTGTAGTCAGCCTGAGAAAGAGTACCCTCCTGAATGTGGTCTGGGCAGGGGAGGAGCTCCTGAAGGATCTCAGGGCAGGAGTGAACTAGGGGTGTTGAAGAGAGAGGAAGAAGAGTGGCTGGATTAAATGCAGGACATGAGATGAAAGTTAGTGTGGGTTCCTCAACCAAGGCCACCTGGAGGGACAGGATACGAGAAGGGTGCACGGAGTAATGTCCCTTATATGTAAGGAGTTCCAAGAGGCTATGAGAGGAGTAAACAGTAAGGGGGGGACCCAAAATTGAGTTTTTACTTTCTTGAGTTAGGAGAGAAGCAGCCACCAGGGCCCTGAGTCATGGGGCCCAATCCCTGATTGTGGGGTCTAACTGTTTTCAGAGGTATGCTACTGGAGCAAATGAGGGCCCTATGTTGTGTCCTAAAACTCCTAGGGCAAACCCTTGCCTCTAAGAGACATAAAGGAAAAAAGGACAAGTGACATCTGGCAAGTGAAGCTCAGGGCTTGTACCAGGGCTTGCAAGACAGACTTGAAATATTCTGATACAGGCTGAGAGGGGTCCAGGGACTCTTGGATGGGGTCCCTGGATGCCTCATATAGAGATTTGGCCATTAGACTGAAGTTAAGTACCCAGGCCCTGAGGTTGCCTGCCAGGCTTAGAAAAGAGAGAATTTCAACCTCAGTGTTGGGAGCAGGGAGAGACACAAACAAGGCCTTATTATGTACGGTGATAGCCTTACGTGTAGGGGAGATAGAGAGGCCCAGATAAGCTATCTGGGTGAGAGAGAGTTGAGCCTTGTTAGGGGACACCCAGTTTCCCTTTTTTCCCAGAAAATTAAATAGGAGGGCAGTGTATTGTTGGCTATCCTTGAGTGAGGGGCTGCAGAGCAGGAGATCGTCTACATACTGGAGAAGTTTATTCAGGAAGAGATGGAGGGGGAGGAGGTCCCTAGCTAGAGCTTGTCCAAAGAAGTGGGGACTGACCCAGAACCCCTGAGGCCGAACAGTCCAGGTCAATTTTTGGGAAGTATGAGAATCTGGATCAGTCCAGGTGAAGGCAAAGAGGTTTTGGGACTGTGGGTGGACAGGGAAAATGAAGAAAGCATTTTTTAGGTCCAGGACTGTGAAATGGGTGGTGGTACCAAGGAAGAGAGACAGGAGAGTGTAGGGGTTGGGTGTCATCAGGTGTATAGGAGTCACTGCCACGTTGATTAAGAGCAGGTCCTGCACCAGCCAGTAAACCCTCCTGGGCTTTTTTACAGGCAGAATAGGAGTGTTATAGGTGGAGTGGGTTGTGAGAAGCAGTCCTTTAGTGAAAAGCTCCAAGATGATAGGCTTTAGACACTGTAGGTGGGTTAGAGAGATGTGATATTGAGATTGGTTTGGGAAGGTAGAAGGATCTTTGAAAATAATGACAACTGGCTCAGGATGTGAGGCAACACAAGGGTTTTTGAGATCCCACACAATGGGGTCCACTAATGTTTCTGGTAAGGGCAAGTAGTTGGGAGAAGCTTGTGGAAACAAGGCACCTGTGACAGTGAGGAGGGACTGTGAGGATGGAGACAAGGGGTTGATGGGTCACAGATTTTGTGGGGATGGATGTAAGGTGAGGGTGGCCTGAAACTTTGTTAAAATGTCTCTACCTAAGAGCAGAGTGGGACAATTAGGTAGCACTAGGAAGGAATCGGTAAAGAGAGAATCTCCCAGTATGCAAGTTAGGGAAAAGGTCATTAAGGTTTGGGTAGGAGTTCCCTCCACCCTGACTATGGAGGTTGAAGAAGGGTTAATAGGTCCCCAGAACTCCAGCAAGGCAGAAAAAGTGTCACCAGTGTCTATGAGGAGAGAGACAGGACTACTCTCACTGATAGCCATTACCCTGGGCTCCCATGAATTTAAGGTCATAGGGCTTGAGAGTCCTGGGCTCCATCAGTCTTCTGCCACAGTTGCCAGTCCTAGAAAATCAGTTAGGGAGGAGGAACATTGAGGGGGTCTAGACACCCCACCTTGAGAGGTGGAGGGGCAGTCCCTTGCCCAGTGGCCCTCCTGTTCGCACTTAGGACATAGTGTTGGTGGGCGGCGTGTCTTAGGACAGGTACAGGCCCAGTGTCCCTCAAAGCCACACTGAAAACATGGGTTGGGAGGTGTTTGGGATTTTCCCTGGCCTTGTGAGTTGGAAGCTGAGGGGTTTTGTCAAAGGGCTTGGGCCAACATCTGGAATTTGGTCTTATTTCTCCTCTCCTTATCAGCCCATTGCTATTCCTCACAGTAATTATTAACCTTAAAAGCCACATTTAAAATTTCAGCCTGTGGAGTCTGAGGGCCATTTTCCAGCCTTTTTAGCTTTTTTCTTATGTCTGGGGCTCACAGAGAGATAAAGTAGGTCATAAGGATAATTTTCCCATCCTTAGTTTCAGAGTCAATTTTGTGTGGTGTCATAGCACCTCTGTAAGTTGGGACAAGAGACTGGCCAGATTTTCTTTTTCCTCTTGTTGAATTTCCCTGAGTTTATCAAAATTAACAACTTTTTGGGCAGCCCTCTTTAACCCTGACACTAGGCAAGTGACCATATGGTCTCTGGAAGTTGTGTCATTAGTTTGATAGTCCCAATGGTGTTCTATCTCTGGAACTGCCAACATTCCCACGGGGTGGGCAGGGGTGGTGCAGTGAATCTCAGCTGCATGTGTATTAGCCACATCCCAGACCCTTCTCTGTCCTCTGGGTGAAGGGTTAAGGAGAGGATGGTATAAATGTCATGCCAGATGAGGCTATAAGACTGAGCCAAATATTGAAATTCTTTAATATAATAGTCAGGGTTAGTGGTGAAGGAATTGAGGTGTTTTTGAATTTGAAACAGGTCTGTGAGAGAAAAGAGAACATGAACTCACACAATACCCTCAGTGCCAGCCAACTCCTGGAAAGGGTAGAGGGAAACTGGCTGGCTGGTGGGGCCTTGACAGCTAATGTGTGGGGGACTCAGGGAATCCTGTGGTTTCAGATTTTGGGATGGCAAGTGAAAGGGGGAGCAGAAGGAGGAGTGGAGGAAGGGGTGTTAAGAGAGGTGGGGGAAGTGGCAAAAAGAGCAGTGGTAGGACAGGTCAAAGGAGTGACAGGGTAGCATTGGGGGCCTGCTGCTGAACAATAGAGGCTCGTGTCTGATAAGGTGGAAGTTCATTAGCAGGATCAAAAGAAGGGAAAGTGTCAGAATCAGGGAGGGTAGTTGGAGTTTTTGCAGACAGAAGGATCTGAGCAGGGGAGCAAAGGGTAGAGACAGAAAGTTTAGAGCAGAGGTAAGAGAAGGCCTGGACATAAGGAATCTCCTTCCACTTTCCAGTGCACTCGCAGAAGTTATAGAGATCACTGAGAATGTTAGGGTCGAGTGTGCCACCAAGTGGCCATTTTGAGTCATTGTCCAATTGATATTGTGGCCAAGCCTGATTGGAAAGAAAAATGAGTTTTTTGGCTTTGAGATCAGGTGAGAGCTGTAAGGGCTTGATGTTGGCCAGTACACATCCCTAAGGAGTGTCTGAGGGAATTTTGGAAGGTCCAGTCCCCATGGTGAGACCTGGTCTGAGGAAGAATATGGCAGTTGTCCCTGAGATATTGCTTTTTTGGATGAAACAGAGGAGAGGAGGACCTCAAGAGAACATCTTCACTCAGAAGATCATCCACGCACCAGGAACCCGATTCCTGCAGTGAGTGAGCCAGGAACTAGTATTAGGATTTTTGACCAACTGAGAGACAGAGAGAACCACAACTCATAGTGCAGCAGCTTGAGGGAACTCACCAAGGAAGGACCAAAGAAATTAACCGGTGGTGGGCAAGTAATGGGAGCACACTGGTCTTGAGGAGGTTTCCTGTGAGCAAGAGTAGTGATGGCAGCATTATTCTGGGGTCAGGGGTCCTGGAAAAGCAGCTCAGATCCCAGTAAGTTTATCCAGGCTTAAGGAAGGCAGCTCCCACCTATGTGGCTTTGGCAGACCTGTATAATCCCATGGAGTAGCCTGCCTATTTAGGGGATGTCTGCCTTGTGGCCAAAGTAGGCTTGGGAGCACAGCATATATTGGGAGGGCCTGAATTTACTAATTGGGAGAGCAAGATCAATGCTGGAAGCTCACCTGTTCCCAGCCAATGCACCAAAGTGTTAGGAAAATGCTACACATTGCACACAAAGGAGCCTCACGAGAGGTATCTAGGTCCAAAAGTTTAATAAGCAGGCTTGCTGGCTGAAAAAAATAATGGTGCAGCAGCCTCTCTTGGTGGGTCTGGCCTTAAGTAGCATCTGGGAGAAAGCAAGGGCTAGAGACGGGCAAAGAGAGGTAGCAGGAGATAAGGGACAGGGGGGCTTTGTTTTGCAAGGGATGGGACCAGCTGTTAAAGCAAGGTCTAGGGGCTGGCAAAGGAAAGTGGTAGGAGATAAGGAACAGTGGGTTTTGTTCTTCAAGGGATGAAACCAGCTGTGGCTCAAACCCCAGAAAGGTGGCAAGGGACAGTTCCTATCAAGTGTTATTTTATCATTTCTCATTTTCAATATTATTAAAGTCAATTTTTTTTCTTTCATTCTTTTTTTTTTTTTGAGACTGGGTCTCATTATGTATCTCAGGCTAACCTCAACCTTTACATCCTCCTGTCTCATCCTCTCAAGTCCTGGGATTTTAGGCCTATCCCTCCACAAACAACAAAAACTACTCCTCCTTCTAATTAAATAGAACAAAGATCGTTGTATCAGTTTTTAGGACTGCTATAAAATAATACCAAAGACTAAATTGCTTGAACAATAAAATGTTCTTGTCTCATAGCTCTGGAGACTACAAGTCCAGGGTCATGGTATAATAGGTTTGGTTGTCTCTATTTATACATAGCTCTTCTTGTTGCCTCTGTATTATCTGATGTCCCTCTGCACATGACTGAGTCTTTCCTAACTTCCTCTTCTAAAAAGCTCAGGGGTCACATGAGATTAGGATGTTCCTTGAGGAATTCATTAAGCTTAATAACTTCTGTGAAAGTTCAGTCTCCAAATACAATCACATTCTGAGAAACTAGAGCTTAAGGCTCCAACAGGTAATATTAACATTTGCTCTGAGTGTGTACTACAAGGAAAATGATATTCTTCTTTCTGTCAAGAAGAGCAGGGAGTCCTAGAGGATCATATAAAACAATCATTCCTACCAATGAAAAGGAAAACCCTGGTAAATTTCCAAAAAGCTATTATTTTTTTAAACTAGCAAACTGTTGTGAAAGTTGTATACACAAAATTTCTAAATGACAGAATTCTAGTAATGAGTCCATCAAGATACGCATGGCTTCTTTCATAGGTGGATCTGGCCACCTGACCTGGAAATAGATAAGGAAAGGAGAAGACTTACCTAGTTAGGGAAACTTATCTACAACAAGAATTGTTGCCACATTTTTTTTTCACAAATGTGTGGTTTCAAACACCCAACTAACCATTCCTGTCATTTAAGTCTCCAAAATGAAACTTTTGCTGAACAAACAGCACCTGGGCAACAATTATAAAGCCAGCAGAAATCTTATACTCTTGTGGTACCTGGACTTAGGACCATGGTGGAGAGAGGCTATTGCTTACCTTTAAAAAAAGGTGAAAACAAAGCCTCCTTCAGGTTAACACCTGATAAATATCTCTTTAAATGGTTACTCTGAGACCACCCGTGATGGTGCACACTTGTAGTCCTGGCTATTTGGAAGGCAGAGATAGGTCTGAGGCAAGCCATGCAAAATTAGCACAAGAACCTATCTGAAAAATGAACTAAAAGAAAATGTACTGGGGAGTGGCTTAAGTTGTAGGGCATTTGTCTAGCAAGCAAAGTATCCTGAGTTCAAACCCAAGTACCTTCAAAGAAAAGAAAGAGAGGGAGGAAAGAAGGAAGGGAGGGAGGATGTAGAGACAGAGAGAAGACAATGAGGGAAGAAGGAAGGAAAGAAGAGAGGGAGTGAGATAAGGAGAGAGGCATACAGTGAGAGATAAGATGGAAAGAAGGGAGGGATGAAGGGAGAGAGGGAGGGAGGCCAACCAGCTCAACTTGTGACAATCCCAAGATTAGCCAGTCATCCTGGTTGTGCATCCCTATTAGATTACTGGAAAAATAATCTCTATATTATTTTATTCACAAAGCACAAAATCATACCCATGTAAAACAAGAAAGTGTGAAACATGATGTGGAAAAAAATATTAATTGCTACTAAATGTGCTAATGTGTTAGGAGAAAAAGATATGTAAAATGAGTAAACAACTGAGGATTTTAAAAAGAGAAATTAAGGAAAATACTTGAAAAAAATAAATATATGAAATGAAGAATAGTTTAGGATTTCTTGTAAAGGAGTGAGGAGACATTATCTTTCCTGTTCTACAATCCCTGAAAAACATAGAATAACAATTTAATAAAATTCTCAAATGTGGAGCAAACAGATTCAAGGGTGCAACAGCACCCGAGGAAAGAAACAGTAGTAAGTTTCCTGAGTTTTCTTACTCATTATGTACCCGAGACCCAGAGCCAAAATGACTAACAACCCAATCAGCTAGTAGCACCAAGAAATAAAACACCCAGAAAACCCAGATCACCCTATCAAAAAGATAATGAAACAGGCAGGTAATAAGAAAGAAACATCTCATGTAGTAATATACCTACCACAGGCAAATCTCAAAGAAAATAAAGTACCACCAGCTTCCATACCATCAGGTTTCACATTGGCAGATTCAACCAATTGCTGTTTGAAAATATTCAGAAAAAGGCTACATCTGTATGGAACATGTACAGAGGTTTTCTATTTATTATTTCTTAAAAACATCGTACTTAGTAACACAACTCATCACATACTATTTACATTGCATTAGCTATTATAAGCAATCTAGATATGATGTAAAGTATGCAGGATGTGTACAGGTTATATACAATTACAATACCCTTTTACATGGACTTGAGAATCCATAGATTTTAGCATAGCAGGGGGTCCCGGAAGAAACCACCATGAATACCAAGGGATGACTATACTATTTCCTCTAGTAAAAACCCAATGAGAAACCTGATCTCCCACCCTCACCTTGCTGCAATAAGTACCCGCATCACAAGGTCAACTGGGGAACAATAACAAGTTTGGATTCCTACCGTGGCCTAGCAGTAATAAGCTGTTCTTCCGCCTACCACTGGGGTGAAGTGAGAAGTCACCTACTGAAAAGTTTGTGTCACCATATTTGATGGGCTTCTGAGGAGGTTCCCCCAAAAGATAGAGTACCTCACTCAACTCATTATATCTGTCCTTTTCTCTGACCACAGACATGAACTGTAGGATGAATCACACATAAGGTAAGAAACTGGCAGAGCTTTATTAGTGAAACAAAGCAAAGGAAAGGAGAGTGAGTACACACCCAGACATATCTGGGTTAGATAAATGTCTTGACACCTGCTACATCTCAATCATTCTTGCTTGTTTAGACATTATCAATTAGTTTAAGTCTGTTCACTTATATTAAATCTGGATTAGTATACAGTATGTATCTGTTTTCCTTAGCCATCTATTAAAAGGATGGATTTCACCAGATGTCCCTTTCAAGATAAATATTTCTCTTTTGCAAGCATTTTAGAGATCAAAAGTCATTTTACCAAATACTCCATTCCCTCTCTCTCCATAAGTGTCAATCTTTAAGTTACGTTTGCCTACTTCAGGGCAAAATAATCACCTGGGCAAGGTCTGAGGGGGTGTTTTTTCTACATATGCTACAACTCATTGGGATATTTTGAGAGCTAAGGGAAAGTTATGTATACCTCTAATCAAGTTATTCACTGATGCAGTGCTTTTATTAGTTTCTGGCTTTTGATTCTTCTGCCTGATTTTCCCTAATATATCCTGTCTCATCAGGTATTTGCCACCTTTACTAATCTATTTAAGCTGCTCTAACAAAATACCACAGGCTGGGTAACTTAAAAAATCAAAATTTATTTTCTGAGTTTAAGAAGCTGCGAGTCTAAGATCAAAGTGCCATTATGATTGATTATTGGTGAGGCTAGTCTTCCTAGCTCATAGATGACCACCTTCTTCAGCCTCACATTTCTTCATATTCAGCAACAAGAAGTTTTTTCATGGCTCCTCTTCTTATAAGGAAACCAAGCCTATCAGATTAGGACTTTTCCCTTATGACATCATTGACTTTACCTCCCCAAAAGCCCTATCTTCAAATACAGTCACATTGTTAGGATTTCAACATATGATTATTAAGTACACAATTCAATCCACAAAATTCTATTTCCTGCTCCCTCTCCCAAAAAAGTATGTCCTATTCACCCATAAAATATAACCTCTGCATCCCAATAACCCCAAAGTCTGAACCCATTTCAGTATCAACTCAACATCCAAATTTCAACTAAATACTGTCTAGATGAGGTATGGATGAGAATTGAGATATGATTCATTCAAGAGCAAAAGTTCTCTCTAAGTGTGAAGCTATGAAACCTGACAAAGTATGTGCATCTGAAATACAAAAGTAGCAAAGGACCAGGATGGACACAATTACATTCCCAAATTTTAAAACAGGAGAGAAGAGAAAGATTTCAGGCTTCAAGCAAGTCTAAATATTAAAGGAAAACTTCCATTACTTTATGGCTTTGGAGGCTGCCCATCCCCTTAACTCTGAGTGCTGGACTAGCTCCACACTTCCTTGTGTAAACTCCACCCATATCATTATTATGAAAAACTCAACTCTGCCATGCTAGGTGAGAGCAATGTGGCCCCCTCAAACTAAGCACAAGGAACCATCCCTGAAACACAGGGGTAACGGGGAAGATAGAAACAATCTTATCTCCTGAGCATATGGTAATGGCACCCTGATAAACATTTAATCATTTTTAGGGTCATTATTACCTTTACCTGAAGGATAACAGACTTCAGCCAAATACTTTATTGTCTCAACTAGTAGAATCCCAGAAGTTGAAAAGACCTCCTTTACTCATCATATCTCCATTCCCAGTAATGCAAACTTTTACTCTCTCTGCTGATATGATCCCATATGTATTCTTAGTTTAATCAGATGGCTGATTAAATCCATAAGCAATGTATTTGTGGAGTGATTTTCCAGCCATACCATTGCTGTGTTCTCAAGAACATGCTTTCTCATTTTTTGCAATACAGAGAGGCTAAGATTTTTCCAAATCTTCCACTTTTCCTTTGTTTCTGCTTAACATTTTCAGAAACAATTTATCTCTTTTCTTTCACATTATACAACAATGAGAAGAAACAGACTACATTTTATACATTAAATCCTCTGCTTATAAATATCTTCAACTCAGTATTCAACTTTATTATTGAAAAGTTCTGTAAGAAAACACTAGAACTTAACTCAGGCAATTCTTCATCATTTAGAACAAAGATGAATTTTCCTCCAAGTTTCCAGCAGTGTATTCCATGTTTCCATCAGATACTTCACCAGAAGCAACTCTATTAGTCATATGTCTTTTTTTTTTCAGTGCTTGGGATGTAATCCTGGGTCTTGCACATGCTAGACAAGACATGTAAGATCTATTTGTCTGAAAGGTAATCAAGGACTTTTTAGGATGCACCCCAGAACTCTTTTAGCCTTTACCTACCAATCATTTCCAATGCAACTTTCACAGTTTCACATGGCCTCTATCTTCAGAAGACCTCTTTGCTATGTACAAACAAAAAGTGCTTTTTGGCATCTCACTTTCATTGTGAGCACTCCAAGCTTACAAGATTATGGTTCCAAACTTATGATATCATTGAACCTTAATTGCCTTCCTCAAGGACCTATCATCAAATATTTACATTGGGGGTTACAACTTTAAACATATGAATTGAGTAGATGAGAGTGGGAAACAATTCATTTTACACGATCTTTTACCAGAACAAGAAAACCACATTCCATATTTTGATGACAGAGATTGATGAGATATTCTTATTATTCTCAGCCAGAGTATCATTGAAGCTCACATGTAGAGTCAGGGTTCTCGCCTCATAAACAAGTGCCAGAAATGTTGCATACTGAACCTTGTACCTCACTAGCATTAATGACATTGATTTCTCCTTCCCTAGCCAGAGTTATAGCTGTTCTAGCTATATAAAAGATTTAAGTAAAACTTAACCTCTGCAATATAATGCCAAAATTTCCAAGAATCATTCAAAAATCACTCAATTGTTCAACAATCAGGAATATTTCAAAGTGAAACTAAAAAAAACAATAAATATAAGTAACAGGATAAAAATGTTAGAATTGTCTGACATTATACTTAAAGCAATCACCACAAATTTCTGCAGCAATACATTTTATAATTAAACAATATAAATGCAATTATAATATTAATGATATTCCCTCAACTGATTGGCTCTACAGAAGAATGGAGCAGGACACAGAATGAATGAGCTTGAAAACACAACAGTAAAAATGACCCTGTGAAGGAAGAAGAGGAGATACAGGTGAAAACACAAATGGGACACCTGTGGAATCATAATAAATAATCTACTGTTCATGAATTAGAAGAAAGGAGCACAAATGATTAAATGAGATTTGGGGACACTACTACCAAATTTAGAAAATAAAATTAGAAGGAATGTATGTGTGATAATGTCTCAATTGTCAGCTAGGCTGGATTAAGAAGAGCCTGGGAGATTAATAAAACAAACCTCTGGGTGTGTCTGCAATGATGTTTTTCCAGAGACAATTAGATCACTGGTGCTCTGACCTAAACAATGAATTCATTCATTAATAGATTCATAATACTATGGCATTATTAGAAGTTGGTAAAGATAGGAGGGGCCTAGTTGAAATAACTAGATCACTAAGGATGTGTTCTAAGCAGCTTTAACTTGCTCTGGCCTTTTCTTTTCTTTGTTTCCCAGCTACCATTATGTGAGCTGCTTTTCCATACCCTACCTGCCATGATGGACTGACACCTCTGAAACCATGAGAAAATAACTTGCTTATTCTGGTATATGGTCACAGAAACACAAAACTCTGGTTAATGCACTAAGCACATACTATTCACAATTATACACCAATAAAATAGGTAACATAAAAGAACAGGAAAAATTCTGAAACATGCAGATTCTAATATTCAAGTTGGGAAGAAACATTAAAGACAAGCAGACATGTAAAAGGACATTGAGTGCTTCCTGCTCATTCCTGTACTCACTTGAGTTTCAGGTCTAATATTAAAGTCCTTGATCCATTTTGAGTTGATACTAGTACAGGGTAATAGACATGGATCTAGTTTTAATTTCTTGCAGATAGATAATCACTTTTCCCAGCAACATTTGTTGAAGAGGTTGTCTTTTCTCCATCAAATATTTTTGGCTCCTTTGTCAAAAATAAGGTTGGTATAGTTCTGTGGATTCATATCTGGGTACTCTATTCTGTTCCACTGGTCTTCATGTCTGTTTTTGTGCAAATACCATGATGTTTTTATTGCTATTGCTTTGTAATATAAATTGAATTCGGGTATTGTGATACCACCAGCATTGGTCTTTTTGCTGAGTATAGGTATAGGTATAGGCAAGGACTTCCTCAATAGAAACCCAGCAGCCCAGGAACTAAGAGAAAAAATAGAAAAATGGGACTTCATAAAATTAAAAAGATTCTGCACAACAAAAGAAATGGTCTCTAAACTGAAAAGACCACCCACAGAGTGGGAGAAAATATTTGCCAGCTATACATCAGACAAAGGACTGATAACCAGAATACACAGGGAACTAAAAAAACTAAACTCCATCATATATTTTTTTAGCTCCATTGTCAAAGACAAGTTGGTTATAGTTGTGTGGCTTCATATCTGGGTCAGCTATTCTGTTCCACTGGTCTTCATGTCTGTTTTTGTGCCAGTACCATGCTGTTTTTATCATTATTGCTTTGTAATATAGTTTGAAGTCAGGTATCGTGATACCTCCAGCATTGTTCTTTTGACTGAGAATTGCTTTGGCTATTTGTGGCCTCTTGTGTTCCACATAAATTTCACAGTAGATTTTTCAATCTCTTTAATGAATGTCATTGGAATTTTGATGGGAATTGAAAAAATGCTCACCATCTCTAGCATTAAAGTAAATGCAAATTAAAACCACACTAAGATTCCACCTCACCCCTGTTAAAAGACCTATCATTAGCAACACCACGGAACAACAGGTGTTGGTGAGGATGCAGGCAAAAAGGAACCCTGTTACACTGTTGGTGGGAATGTAAACTAGTACAACCACTCTGGAAAAAATTTGGAGGCTACTTAAAAAGCTAAACATTGATCTACCATTTGATCCAGCAATACCACTCTTGGGGATATACCCAAAAAACTGTGACACAGGTTACTCCAGAGGCACCTGCACACCCATGTTTATTGTGGCACTATTCACAATAGCCAAGTTATGGAAACAGCCAAGATGCCCCACCACTGACGAATGGATTAAAAAAATGTAGTATCTATACACAATGGAATTCTATGCAGCCATGAAGAAGAACGAAATATTATCATTTGCCAGTAAATGGATGGAATTGGAGAACATCATTCTGAGTGCGGTTAGCCTTGCCCAAAACAAAAAATCATATGTTCTCCCTCATATGCGGACATTAGATCAAGGGCAAACACAACAAGGGTATTGGACTTTGAGCACATGATAAAAGCAAGAGCACACAAGGGAGGGGTGAGGATAGGTAAGACACCTAAAAAGTTAGCTAGCATTTGTTGCCTTTAATGCAGAGAAACTAAAAGCAGATACCTTAAAAGCAACTGAGGCCAATAGGAAAAGGAGACCAGGAACTACAGAAAAAGTTACATCAAAAAGAATTAACATAGAAGGTAACACACATGCACAGGAAATTAATGTGAGTCAACTCCCTGTATAGCTATCCTTATCTCAACCAGCAAAAACACTTGTTCCTTCCTATTATTGCTTATATTCTCTCTTCAAAAAATTAGAGATAAAGGCAAAATAGTTTCTGCTGGGTATTGAGGAGGTTGGGGGGGAGATGGAGGGGGTGGAGTGGGTGGTTAGGAAAGGGGTGGGGGCAGGGGGGAGAAATGACCCAAGCCTTGTATGTACATATGAATAATAAAACAACAAAAAAAACCCCTAAACTCTCCCAAAATCAAGGAACCAATTAAGAAATGGGCAACTGAACTAAATATAACTTTCTCAAAAGAAAAAATCCAAAGGCCAAAAAATATATGAAAAAGTGCCCACCATTTCTAGCCATAAAGGAAATGCAAATCAAAACCACACTAAGATTCCACCTCTCCCCTGTTAGAATAACATCATCAAAAACACCACCAACAACATGTGTTGGCAGGGATTTGGAGAAAACAGAACCCTTGTATACTCCTGGTGGGAATGCAAGCTGGTGAAACCACTCTGGAAAATTTGGAGTATTCTTAAAAATCTAAACACAGATATGCCAATTGATCCAGCAATACCACTCCTGGGGATATTCCTAAAATAATGTGACACAGGTTACTCCAATGGCACCTGCACACCCATGTTTATTGCAGCACTATTCATAATAGCCAAGTTATGGAGAAAACCAAGATGCCCCACTACTGACGAATGGGTCAAAAAAATGTGGTATTTATATACAATGGAATTTTACTAAGCCATGAAGAAAAAGGAAATCTTATCATTTGCAAGTAAATGAATGAAATTAGAGAATGTCATGCTGAGAGAGGTTAGCTAGACTCAGAAGACCAAAAATTGTACGTTCTTCCTCATATGCAGTCTTCAGATCAAGGGCAAATACATCAGTGTTGTAGAACTTGGGTTACATGACAAGGGGAGAACATATACAGGAGGTACAGAATTAAATAGAAAACCCAAAACATGAAAGCATTTGATATCCTCACTCCAGAGGAACTAATACAGAAACCTTAAAATGACAAAGGTCAACATAAGAAGGGGATCAGGAACCAGGGAAAAGGTCAGTTAGAAATTAATCAACATGGGTCATAACACATTTGTACATGAAAGCAGTATTGTTAGGAACCTTACTGTATAGCTGTCCTTATCTCAACTAGCAAAAATGCTATGTCTTTCTTATTATTGCTTATTTCTACTCTTCAATAGAACTGCATAAAAGCACAGAACAGATTTTTCTTGGGACTGTGGGGAGGATTGGGAGAAGGGGGAGGCTGAGTCAGGGGGGAGAAATGACCTAAACAATGTATGGACATGTGAATAAATGAGTAATAAAAAACAAACAAAATACCCCCAAGACACTGAAACAGTGATTAAAACCACCCAACATGAAAAAGACTGATTCATTGGTGAATGATAAAAAAATTTAAATTATATAAGAATTGTTCAATATTAGAAAAGTAATGAAATAAACCACAGGAATAGAATGATGGAAAACATAATTCTGAGATGCTGCAGGAATGGTAGTAAAGTCTGCTGGAGGGGGAAATTGACAAAAATTACTTGACAGGTTCCTTGTAAATATTTTTTAAAGAACACGACTTCAACAAGTTGTTTTAAAGATCTATATTTTTCTTTTTGTCAGTACTGGGGTTTCAACTCAGGGCTTCACATTTAAAAGGTAGGTTCGAATTTCAATTGAGTGGACACATTTCACATTCTTTCCATTCTTGGCCCACACTTCCTCATTCTACCTGGCCCATAGTATCTTACACCCCCGGTGCCTCCTTAAAGGAGACATTCCTCCACATTTCCTCTGATAGAAGAACAAACTCAATCCTGGTTTCAGTGAGGCAAATTCTCATCTCAATTTGCTTCAAGCTGAACAGTGTGGCAGAGATGTTTGTGCCTCTGTGGGAGGGTTAAGAGTCAGACCCTGGCGTCTGGTTAAATACTAGAATAACACTCTGTGGAAGCCTGGTCCAGGCAGCTGTGGGGCATGGTGCTGATAAATGGTTGTAATTGGAACCTACATTGTAAAATCATGTGTAGCTTTATGGCCTGGAGACTACAGGAAAGAAACTTGGTGAGCCTATTAATGACAAAACATCAATGAAGTGGAGAAGTAAAAGGGAAATTAATAGTGCCAAGAAAGGGAGGCATCAGGAAAGTCAAAACAAAGTTTTCTCATGTAAGTGCCATCCTTGAGTGAGCTGTTTTCTAAGTAGATAGGCCTGTTGGGTTAACTATGAATGTTAGTTTGAACTTGTCCTGACTTATTAATCCCAAAGCATCCGTCTTTCCCAAGCCTCGCACAGGTCCCCCCTGGGATTGCAATGAGTATATTTAAATCTCTTCTGTTCTGTAGACTCATTGCTGTTACTCAGTTTATCCCTATGAATCAGTGAGAGTTGGAGATATGGTAATCTAAAACATCAGAAACTTCTAGTGATAGGTTTGAGTACACTCGTATCCCTATGTCTAATGTAATTTTAAAGACTAGTAGAAGTATGAATTGGATACCCCTTCTGTTTCTACAAAAGAGGTTGTGAATGTTGTTGGCAATAATGGCGCTGATAGGTTTCAGTTCTTACTGCACCCTTAAGATTCTGTTTTCCAGGGTCATGGTCCTGCCTCCCAGGGTCACAGTCCTGCCTCAAGTCTAGCTTGAATCCTCTTTCTTCCCCAACCTCCAATCAGCATGAACCATAAGATCCTAACATATAACTACTGTGAGCAATCAGGACAATGGGGAGAGATTCCATTATGTCCAAGCCTTTTCATACCTCCATCTAAATCCGGCTCTCTGACTTCAAACCCTTCCTCTGTATTTTCTGTTCCCCTGTGCAGATTCTATCAGCCTGTAAACCAGTTTCTAAATCAGCCAATTCCTCACCAAACCTCCTCCTCCCCATGTAAACAGACTTCTTGCACTGCTTACCGTACCTATCTCCTCCTATCTTCCTGAAAATCTTTCCCTGTCATGGAGTTAAGCAAGCCACTCCTTGCCAATTCTGACCTCAAGGTGGTTCCAGCTCTGGGAGAGCTCTTGCTTTATTTGGTGACCAGAGAGTGAAGGTTTCATTTTGCTGAAAGCCTGCCAGTACCAATCAATGGTAGCAACCTGGAGGCACAGGTGATGGCTAATCCCTTAAGTGTGTGTCATGCCTCCAGGCTCTGCCTCCCCCTCCCTTACCTAAGATGTCAGCATACCTTTCTGCCTCCTCCATGGTCTCATCATGTGTCCTCTGCCTGTCTGCCTTCCCCTCCCTGGGCTTACTGGGACTCTGCCTCCCATGAAAAACTTGTAGCTTTTTACCTTATGACTTTAAGTTATTCCAACTAGTTTATCAGGCCTCTCAGTCTAAAGTAACTTTAAATCAGCTGCTTTACAAAAGTGCTTGCAAAAACCTGCAGCTGCCACCCTTATGCTCTAACTCTGTTCCCACAAGGGGAGGAGGGAAAGCAGGCACACCTGTGCACAGGATGCCGGCTCCTGGACACAGCAAAAACACCTGCCATAGCTAAGAAAATCTATAGAGAGGACCCAGCAAATCCTGGGCCGCAGCCACATGTGGTGATGGCTGTGGCCCGCTGCCACTTCCCCTAGAATAAACACGTGCAGAGTACACAGTAAGGGGGGAGGGGTGACAGGCTGCAGGATCAGGCCTAGGCAGTAAGGGTCATTTGTCCCAGGTGTGTGTGGAGGGAGTGGCGCCTTGCACAACTCCTGCTCCTAGTCCCACCTCACACCTCAGGGCATCAGACCCTTGTAAGTCAATTGTTAGCTCAAGGTTATAGTTCCAGAAATAACTAAGTAGACATTACTGTGGTCTCTAAATTTCTCATTTAGAATTTTCTATACCTTTGGCCTCAGCATAAATTTTTCCCTCCAAATATTAACACTAACTGTCCCGTATGGCACTGTTATTAGCCTGAAATGCCCTCTGATTGCCCTTCTGTAACTTTATAAATGATTTTTTTGTTAAAAAGGTAGCCTTTATTAAAGAGGTTGCCTGCTGTTAGCTAAAAGACAGGATCCTTAAGGTTTTGTTCTTTCTAGATGGGACCTGCATCTTCCAGTCTTTGGCTGGTAGATGTTGGAAGCTTTTTACTGAGGTCGGCCTCAGTATGACTTGGGTGACCAAGAGAAGTGGCTTTCACAGGGCTCCTTAAATTACAATAGACCTTTTCTATAAAAGTAAAAAAAAAAAGTAAACTGACATCCCCTATACAAATTTCTCTCATTAGAAAAGCAATGGGTTCTATCCCAGGCCACTCAGGTTGGAAATGATTATATGGCTCAAGCAGTAGAGTGCAGCTTTACAAGCATAAAGTCCTGAGTTCAAGCCTAGTACAGCCAAAGCAAGAAATAATAATAATAATATTTGGGGCTGAGGAAGTAGCCCAATAGGAGAATGTCTGCCCAGCATGTGCAAAGCCCTGGGTTCAATTCCCCAATATTACTAAAAAAAAAATAAATAAAAAATGGCAAAGAAGATAAGTGGCATTAATGTCATTTCAGCCATCTCATAGTGGAAAAATGTAGTTTAACCTAAACAAGATCCCTCATTCTTCAAGTGAGGAAACTGAGGACCAGAGCAGTTCAGAGATTTGCTCTCCAGAGTGTCAGGTGTCAATGTAAAATAACAACTTTACTTTACAGCAACAACCTATCAGAAAGCATACCATGGTGGACTCAGAGTCACAGGTGAGAGAGGTTCTCCTCAAAGATAAATTTCTAACAGTCAGCCCCAGATATTCGTAAAAACTCAGACTGTGGCTGAAGGGAAAAGTCATTGAACCAAGTAATACAGCTAGCCATGTCTGTATTTATGGCTACGTCTCTATGTCCAGGACCTTACTAACATGAGAGAAAAAGATAAGAGACACCATGGCCTCATTGCTGCTCTCAGAGAGGGCCCCACCCAACTGGTGGACAGGAGGGGCACTTCTGCAGAGAATGCTTAAGGGGGGACAGCCCAGGAGACAGCTGCACTCCCAACTGAGATCCTGCCCTCCGCAAGGGTAACCACTGGAGGTCTATATGCCCCCCATCACCAGATGGAAGACGAGGTGCTTCCTCCTATGGATTGATGGGTCCAAGCTTCCTGGCCACACTCCACTTCTTGGCATCAATGTTGAGGAGCCATAATGGCAGAAAAACAAAAGGCCATTTTCCTCCTAGACAGTGGAGCCCGTTTCTCTGTTTTACTTTTTTCTCCTGTCCAATGACAAAAGTTATCATTCGGGGCAAATCTGGCTAGCCCCTAGAGTGCTAGTTGACCTGGCCTCTGGCCTGCTCTTGGGGAGACCTCCTCTTCTGTCACTCTTTCCTCATAGTACCTAGAACTGCCATGTCCCTGCTGGGATGGGATTTACTATCTCATTTAAAAGCTCAAATTCTCCTCCCTCCAGGCAGCTATCTCTGCTGCCCTCTCCTTCAGGAACAAATAGATCCCACAGTGTGGACTGATGACATGAG
This sequence comes from Castor canadensis, assembly GCF_047511655.1. Classification (NCBI taxonomy): domain Eukaryota; kingdom Metazoa; phylum Chordata; class Mammalia; order Rodentia; family Castoridae; genus Castor; species Castor canadensis. Next base: position 97,591,370 of record NC_133388.1, on the reverse strand, counting down.
AGTAGGGTGAGCCAGGATGGTTCTCCCTATTCAAATAAAACTCAAAAATCCCTCACAGTTTCCACACCCAAAACAATATCCCCTCAAGCCTGAGGGATGATGGGGCCTTATGCCTATCATAAATTCCTTAAAACAACAAGGGCTACTAATTAGTTGCTTTAGCCCCTACAATAAATTTAAAATTCTTATAAAAGTTAATTTTAAAATACAAGTTAAAAAGTAAACAGCTGGAAAGGATATAGATAGGTAATAAACGTATTTTTTTGAGAAGTTAAAGGAGGGGGGAGTGGTTTTTTGGATGAGAAGAGATTTTACAAAGAAGGTGTTTGTCCTAAAGTTTGTTTCAAATAGGAAGGATTAGACAAGCCATCAAAGGGTTTAGTATGTTATATAAAGGTCTGAGTAAGTTTTAAAAGTGTATAATAAAAAACTTTGATGTGTGATAAAGTTAAAGTTGAATATAATCTAAGAGTTGCCTGAAGATTTTTAGGGTCATGTCAAACTAAAATCAAATCCTCTAGTCTATGAAATAACAAGGTTATCTTAATATTGTTCTGCTCTGAGTAACATCTACAAAAAACCATTAAAGAGAAAGATTTTATCAAATAAATTATTCGTGTTTTCTGCTGATCTTGTCAAGCTTTAAGTACTACTAAATCAGAGTTCATTTACATATTTGCTTATGTGTCTTAAATGACCACCTTGTAACAGTGTTATTTTATACTTTATCTAAATATGGCACAAACATCTAAAAGTTAAAAGTGTCAACTTATATAAAATAATGAGATAAAGCTCTCTTTTATCCAAGAGTGTTACATTTAAATCCTGACAGCCCCTGCCTCCCACAGGTCACTTACCTAGGTGTGGCCTTAAAGGGACAGACTCACTCCCTGAGTCATAAATGCATCAACCCAATCTTCCATTTCCCAACCCCCATACCATAAGACAGCTTACAGTTTTCCTGGCAGTTACAGGATTTTGCAGAATTTAGATCCCTAGGTATGCAGTCCCTGAACAGACACCTTTTTATGCTCCTTGTAATATTCCTATTTGGGTCTTAGATAATGTATGGCCACCCATTTATCTGTTTGTAGTTGGAGGACTCTTGAAATTGTCTAGGGAACAACATTTCACAGTGATTCTCCTGGCCAATGTCCATCCTAATGCCTATGTTCTTGCTCTCTTATTCTTAAGCTTCCTCCCTTGTATCATACTACATGTCTGCTCTTGCTAATCAAAAATTTAACCAGTTGTACCTCCAGGGATACCAACCTCTCCAAAATGCGAGGATAGTTGGCTGATACCCACCATGAGGAGGTCGGAGGATTGGCTCGAGACTCTTTATGACTTATGGCTACAAGGAACCTTCATCAACTTCAGGGAAGACAGAATCTTCATTTTTGGAGCCTGGGTGTATGCCGTCATGAGGCTCACCACCCCGACATTGTTTGCCAACTAACTCTCACTTCCCCTACACCGCCCCTTGCCAGCTCAAAGAAGCCAGAGCAAACACAATGCCCCTACCTTAACAAACAAAAAAGGGAGGAATGTTGGAAATAATGGTGCCAATAGGTTTCAATTCTTACTGCACTCTTAAGCTTCTGTTTTCCAGGGTCACGGTCCTGCCTCCCAGGGTCACAGTCCTGCCTCAAGTCTAGCTTGAATCCTCTTTCTGCCCCAATCTCCAATCAGCATGAACCATAAGATCCTAACCAATCAGATCATGTTGAGTCTCACTGAAGGGTATTTAAGCACCTGCCCTTCTCTCTCTCTCTCTCTCTCTCTTGGCTCTCTGCTCTCTCCCTCTCCCACTCAGCAATAAAGAATCTCTTGGCCAGATCACTCCTCTCCACCTGTTCACTTTTGGGGCCTATATTTCCTTACAAATGTCCATAAATAAGGAGGGGAAGGAGGGATTTTCCTGGAACTATAGAAATAGCAGGCGATAGAACGGCAAGGATGCAGGGTTTTGTTCGGGTTGAAGGTACAAGCATAGGTTTTCATTGCCATCAGGTGGCCCTGCTTAGGAACAATTTCTTCATAACCATGGAGCTTTAGGTACTTTTGAAATGTCTGGCATAAAGACACCATTGGAGTTCTGACAACTTCCCCTCTGTCTGAACTTTATTTTAAAAAACTATTTGTCTCTGAACAGTTTTTTTTCTTATCAAGATATCTGCCAAGTAACCACACTGTGGTTTGCCATTCATAGTACCTTGTCACCAGGATAAAATTTGTACTAGTACATCTTTCTTCTATGCTGTGATGAGGTAAGCTCCTTTGGCTGGTGTTATCTGATGCCAGACTGGAAGAGAAGTGACAGACATGTCAGGTGGGATCAGTACCATAAAACTCTTTCAGCCAAAGTTAAGCTGATGTTCTAGCATTTCAAAATTATTGTTGAGGTTATTATTAGAAGTTGTACCTCTGCAAAATGTCAACAGACGACAGTTACAAAATTTTACAAGGAAAATAGAAAATAAGCCCAACCAAAGCAAATATTTAATGCTAAGTCATTTAACATAAAATTACTTGTAGGAGTCATCTTCTATGAGCCCGGCTGAAAATACTTTAGAAAAGGATCAAAAAATGCAATGAGAAAAGACAAAATAGCCATGGCAAAAAATTTCCAAAATATTTAGCAATTGACATAACAGTCTAGTTATCTTTATTGCATACAGTATTTTAGGGTAATACTTATGATTGACATAATGATGTTAGAACCCTCAAGTACTCCTTGTTACAAATAGGAACACTTGAACATAAGCATGCAAAAGGTTGCCATTACTAAATTATAATTTGGAGGACACCAACTTGTTAAAGGGCTCTTCTATGTTATAAATTTTAGAAGTCTCCTAATTTGGGGAACATAAATACGTTCAACATACAAGGGGCCAGCAATGATTAGCATCATAGCTACACTGGTGTCATATAACAATGTAGACTTTACCTTTCTGCTAAAAACTTAGAATTTTTGGCTAGGTAAGATAGGTGATATGAGCAAAAATGAAAACTTCAGATGTAAATAATAGCTGTTTTTTTAACCACAGTTACAAGTTGTGTAACTGTGTTTAAAACACTGACAGAAACAGAACCTTGACTCAGTTGAGACTCAATTTCCTAAGCAATCAAGAGCCTACTAAAATCAGCCAAAAAACAAAGGCAATTATCTTGATAAAATACAAAATCATTTCTTTTAGCCAGTTTTTTTGCAAATGTTAATAAAAGAAGACTATTCCAGTATTTATAATGTATAAATGTATAGACGATAGTTCTACATTAATGCATTCAAATTTGACCTTGTATCTGTCACCAACTCATGGCATCAACCTGAAGGGGGTCACTACCCTCACCCTTCATTCCTCTCCTTCACCTGTGTGCAAAAGCAGTTTGCAGGGGTTGCAGGCTGAAGGAAAACAGGATGGGTAGGAACACAGTTCAGTTTAGCCCAACCAGAACTGGGACCTCATGGCCTTTATCATAGCAACTTTATAATGGAGCTGGTGGCTGTGGAGTTGGGTAGCTAGAGGAGGCATGGTGGCTCCCCATTCTGTGTGGGTAATGCCAAGGGCATTTCCCTGTCCTTCCCTCTAAGTCTTGGAGAGTTTGCATAGACATATAGGTTTTTTCCAAAGTGCTTTTAGATAGACTAGAAAGTCATGTCAAACAGGGAATATAAACACAGAAAAATGGAATTTTCTTTTCTCTTTTGTTTGGCTCTCCAGAGGCCTAAGAGGGCCAATTTAAGGGGCTCTCCCAAACTAGGTAGTGCTTTTTCTGATGCTGATAATCTATACCACACTTTTTACATAAATCCTCTTGATCTTGCAAGAAGAAATCAATCTGTACATCAAGGATAGACAGTGAATAGTGGGAGAGATTCTCCTAGAGAAGCCATGGGTGTTTCTGATGACCTGTGGAATTTTACCTAAGTTCAAGTCAGATAAGACCAATGGGAGACCAGTTAAGAGCCTGGGCTTTAACCATTATAAACACACACACACACACACACACACACACATGCATGTCTGATGAGAGCAATGAAGTCATACCGAGTAAAAGCTTTCCTTTGGAGCAGAGGACAGAATGGCAAAAGTCTGTCCAAGAGGTTAGAGTAGTAGAGTCACAGAGTGGGATGTTTCCAGCAATAAGAAAACAAGAAGAGTTTAATTCCTCGTGAAACATCAGAGTGAGAAGATCCATTGGACCTATGTGGAGTTTTAAATAAGGAAAAGTTCTTCAATTATAAAAAATTGTAAGCCACTTTTCTTACTAGTGACAGCTAGACCAGTCCTGAAATGTAGATGGGAAAAATCCACAAAGATAGTGCTAGAGGGAGGGGAAAGAAAGACCAGGGTACTATTTTGGCGGACATGGTGGAACATAAGAGAACAGGGGGATTGTCTAGAATGTCCTAAGAATTTAGAGGTTGTAGGAAACTGGTCAGACACATCAGGTCTCCTCCCTGCAGGTTCAGACCCTGTGAGAAGGACATGGAGACCTGGACATAGGGAACCTTGGAAAGTTTGGAGGAATTACAGCAGAAAAAGTCAAGTTGGAGGATCACATTATAATTTAGGGTACTCTTTAGAGTCCAGACCTCCTTGTCCAGCAGGGTGTAGATGGGCAAGGCCATATTTAAAAGAAAGATCAGGCATGTTGCTGTGGTTGTTGTTTTTAATGCAATCCAGGGGTGAGCTAGTTTAACCCATTGTCAGGGGGAATGGTTAGTGCTTAAGTCTCCTTGGATAATCCTACCAGAAGATACAGAACTGAAGACATCTGTGGGGAATCAAGTTGTAACTTCTGATAGGACCTCTCAGCTAGACTGAAGAACCTCCAGAGACAAAGTGGATCTCTCAGAGTTGTGAAGACTCCCAGAAATGAAGTCAATATGTGTAATCCTCATTAGGAATGATGAGGAGGGAGAGCTTCATCACCTGAACCAGACTGACCTTCAAAGGGGAGATATGGTATCATCTGAGGAAGGTCAGAAGGGATTTGAAAGTGAAACCGAAAGTAAAGGCAGAGGAAAGGAGCCACCCACAGCATAAATGAATTAGCCCAGGGAAGCTACCAGAGCCTATTATACCATGCAATAGAAGTGAAGACTTGAAATGGAGAGTACAGACAGGCTGTTCACCCTTGTAGTCCATGGGCAGGTTGACTCCTTTTTCCCTGATCTTTGGGTTTCACCGGACAGTCGCCCTGGCCAGAGACATGCAATAATCAGAAATAGGTCCTTCCACCAAAAAGTCTGTGTCTCAGGACTTTCACCCTAAGGGCAATAGTTTATTGACACCTGAGAAGAGAAGACATTTGGGTCTCAGCAGTGAGTCACCCTGGCTGAGACCTACAATTGTCCCCCAAGTTCAAGGGAATCCCTACCATAGGTTCCAATATGAAAAAGAGCCACCAAACTCTCAGGGTTATCAGAGACAAGAGTTGGTAAAAGCATTTTTTAAGGTGAGAGAATAAGAGAGGCAAAGATTTCTTAGGATGCTACTTAAGAGGAAGCAGTGAGCATCTGAGAACACAAGGAGTACTGCTGCTGTACCCACATGTGCTTGGAGATGTCATGAGTAACTGTGGATTTTGCTGATTGGCTGTCTCCTTTCTGTGTGTCCTCTTGATTGGTTATTTGTTCCTCAAATCATGGTTTTAATATCATGTACATAGAAACACTTTTCATGCTTTGCCCTCAATTCCTCATCCTACCTGGCCATTGATATTTTGCTCCTACCATCTTTAAGGGGGACACTCCTCCACACATCCCTTTAAACATTTGTTTCTTTATAGTGAGAATCTTTAAAAGTCCCTCTTCTAGTTCCAATTGGCTTTTCTTAGGGACTCATGAACTTAGCAGCATCTAGTATATAAAAGAGAGTTTCCACCCTGGGTGCGGCAGAATGATCATCTTTCATAGATAGCTTTTGCAGGACAAAGGAAACAGCACAGTATCAGAAGCTGACTGGTTGTGTACAGGCTATTTTTCATTCACTGATTTAAGTTGAAGGAGACCTCTTTTGGCTGGTTACAATTAATTGCTTATTCTTTGGAGGGAAGCTGGCTTTTTGAGGATTACCTGATTTTCATGAGTTTGTATTAATTACTTACCATTTACCATTAGTGACTACATTTTGGGTTTGCCTATTGGGGCCACCTGCATGAACTCAGTCCAAATCAATGGCTACATTTAGCAACCTTAACTTGGGTTTTGATTGAAACATAGAAGAGATTAGCATTTGTCCCAGGTCAAAGCTATTGACATCAGTATTACCCACCTTCCCTACAATGAAAAGTGTGTTGATGCCACTTTCAAAGCACACCTGAACTCATTTCAGATGAGCTGGAATTGGATTCTTAACTCATTTTGACAAAAAAAGAGTAATGAGCTAAATAGGCTTTAGGGAATATTTTGGGTAATTTCTCATGATTATTTTCTCTTTTTTTTTCTAGTGGTAAAACAAACAAACTGGTTGTGTGTGTGTGTCTGTGTGTATGTGTATGTTAAAAAGTATGTATACATATAATATATGGCTAAATATATGTATATATTATGCTGCACACAATACTTTATAAGTAATAGAAACTACCATGGAATCAAATCTAACTAAAATGCCAATATTCTTGAGTTTTTGGAGCTGATCCCCAGAATAAGGGGAAGATATGCACTTCAAAGGGATTTGCTCAGGAAGTTGTTCTTTTTATATTGCAAAGAAAGAACCACCACTTATAAAACATGAAAGAGAATGATTGACTATGTGTGAATGGATCTGAGCAGCCACAGGAATGGACCAGACAGTGAAATACCATTTATGCATACACAAATATGTTCAAAAATGAAACACAAAGAAAAGATGTTGAAAGACTCTAGTAAATACAGAGAAAACAAAAAACCTTTCACTTCAAATTTCTGCTTCCAGATAGCCTCTTCCACAGAGAGACTGATGCTTGTTCCAAAGCTCTTCAAAGTGGTCTTTGAAATTGTTTGATTTCCACATGATTGTTTGAATTCTCAGAAATAAGAGACCCTTGATCTCTAGCCTGTTTACTGGCAAAAGCAAGTCTGAGGGGAGGGTACATGGAAGCATAATTAACAACCCAGAATCCCAGCTGGCAATTTTCAGGGGAGTCTGTGATCCTGCAGTGGCAAGCCATCCTGTGCTGAGCTACCAGAGGAATCTGTATTAAAATACAGGTTTCCCAAAGCACAGCCCCTGCTTCTACCTGTTCTTTTCAGTGTGGAATGTTCTTAAAAAGGACTCCTCTGAGGTGTTGACTGCTTGAAGTTGCCTTTGTAAGCTTCTTTTTACATTATCAATTTGGTAAATATGTGGCAACTAGAATATGTACACTAAAATGCAACTGATAAGTGCCACATATCCTCATTCCTCAGTATGAGAGGAGAGTCATAGCTTAATCAAAGCTACTTTGGTGTGAAGGAGAAAAAATAATGAGGTCTTTCAGAGTGCAGGGAAGGAGGCTCCCCTCATATCTTGAGGAGCAGGAATAGCAGTGGCCTACTCTTGTACCCATGCTGTGTGCTAAAATAATTTGACTTTGCTAGAATTGTTTTGTCGTAGGCAAAATTATTTTGCCCAAACAATGCCTGCATCTCAATCCCTAGAGCCTGTGAGAATACTAGTTTAGGCAGCAAGTGAAAAAAGAGATTGCAAATTTGATTAAGTTTTAAAGTTAGAAATGTGCCCTCCCTTATCCTCCTATACTTGCTGAGAGGAAAATACCTGCCAGGTGCAAGGAGATAGTCTTGTTACTATAACTGGAGTTCCAGAGCACAGCCCAAGTCCAGGGGTTCCACATATCAGGTGCTGCCAGCCAACCAATATGTCAAATAAAAAGATGAGTGATGGTGAAGAGCATTGAAAGGAGACTTATTAACGCAATAGAGGCACAGCATGGGAAGAGGCAAAGGAAGCACTTAGCCCAACTTGGGAGTACAGACATGAGCTTCAGGTTTAAATAGAGAAAGAATTAGGAAATTAATGTACAGTCCTGGTTACAGGTGTGGCCTTTTTGAGTATCATCAAGGCTTTCCAGAGAAGTGCTTACCACTGTCATCATTTGAGGGTAGCAATCTGGTCAGGATAAGTAAGTTGTGTTTTCTGGTGAGTGGTCTCCCCTGTGAAGGCTCTGCTATTACTTTCCTTGGGGGAAGTTTTCTCTTTTCCTCATCTTAAAGATTTTATCCATCAGTCCTACCTTTCCTCAATTTCAAGGTAATTGCATGAGACAGAGACTCAGAATAAAGAAGACAGATGTAAAATGGAGTTACTGATGGGAAGCTTTTATACTGCTTTCATTTAATCTTTGGACATTTGCATGCCCAAGTGAGAAGTCACTGCTTTTCAGCAAGAACAATTTCTAAGAATCTGTTATATCATCATTATAACATAATACAGGAAGTTCACAGTTTACAGTTCACTTGCTACTGCTCATACAGCTAGTAACTGACAAAGCCAGGGCTATGTCTTCTCCAGAAGGAACGCCATCCACTCTGCCAAACTGACTCCAAGCTCATTAACATGTTGGTAAAACTCATCACCACATGGTATTTTGCATAGAGGATATGGAGAAATCTATTCTTATCCTTACTACTGATCATCAGGCTTATTTTCAAAATGCACTGACTTGCTGTGAGAATCAAAGGACATAGCAAAACCCTCTGCAAGTGAAGCACCATTCCTTCCCTTCAAAAACTGTATTTACTGGCACTTTAAAAATAGACAGTTTTAAAAAAAAATAGAGATTCCATAGCTGAAAATTTTATCTGATCAGTTAATTCAATGTTGAGAATATGTGTTTTCTAATACATTTGAATAGCTACCTAAAACAAGAGAATGTGAACTGGGCACTTGTAATATGCAGTTTGCTATGTCAGAAGCTTTGTGTACATTTCATTAAATAACCACAAAAACCCAAGTAACAGGTTTTTAAAAGTATTTTCCAATCTGGAAAATTGGAAAAATGAGGTTTATAGTTTGGTAAATGTTCCACATCACACATCTATAGTTAAGGTGGAGTTTCAGTTAATACAGTCTGCATTTATAGCTCCAACCACAATTATAACAGAGGCTTAAATTTATATTTTATCTCAGATAAACCATAGAATGGTCAGTTAAAGCCTTAAGCTTTATCCTAGAAAACATGTCATAGAAATAATTGTTGTTTCTCCTCTGGGATCTAGTAAAAGGTTTCAAGCAAATAATTTATCCTTTGTGAATAAAAGTCAAAGCACAAATTCTGCTGTGGTGATAATGCACATGTTTATTGCAAATGCTAAAATTATTCTATCTCTAGGTGTAGTGAAGTAAACCTCAGCTAGTCCTGAAATGTCCATTTTAATAGTGGCAACATCGAGTGGCTATTTTGCATTACTACTCCTAGAATTCATTTAAGATAACTGCAAGAATAAAAAACAGAACTAAATAAACAGTCTTCTGCAAAATCACAACAATTTTAAAATTCTTGCTACAAAATATGAAGAAAGAAATAGAAGAGAATAGTGAAAATTAGATGTAAGAAAGCAAAGACACCCAAAGATGATACCTAGGCCATGGACTTCAGAAAAAGTGAGTGGGTCACCTCAATGCATAGGAAATGAGAAGCAAAACCACCAACCATCCCTGTATTTGTAGTAACAAGTGCCCAGATAGTTGGGAACGCATTCCTGGCTCTGAATTAAAATACAGTCTCCAATGTAGGAAAGACAGAGAAATGGAAAATAAAAAGCCATATTTTGAAGGAGTAACATATCTGCGCAAATCATGGATAGAGGATAGATACTTGTATTGCAAGCAGCTCTGCACTGGCAATTTTAACTTGCAATGGGAAAATGTAACTTGAAGTACTCACACACATGCTAACCCCTATGATAGATGTTGGTATGGTTGGTCTGGAGTGTCTCCCAAAGGCCCAGGTGTTAAAAGTGCCCATGGTGCTATTGGAAGGTGGTGGATTCTTTAAGCGGTGGGGCCTAGTGGAAGGCCTTAGGTCCCTGAAGGCAGACCATCAAAGGGGACTGTGGAATCACAGTGTCTATCTTTCCCTCTGCTTCCCAGACAACATGAGGTGAAAAACTTTGCTCTGCCATATGCTCCTCAAATGATGCATTGCCTCTCCATAGATCCATCAGCATTGGGAACAACTCACCATGGATTGAAACATTCAAATTTCCTTTTCATAGGATGATTACCTCAGCCTTTTGTTTTAATAACATAGTAGGAGAATTCCTCTTGCACAGAACACACACACTGACACATTCCACATACAACACTCTTAGGGGAATAAAAATTTGTTTAGAAATAACATATTTCCTCCAAAAGTAATGTAGAAGACAAAAAGGAATAACTTCAGAAAATTTGGAGTATTTGACAGGAGGTAGGGAATGTATATTGATAAATAAATTGTAGGTCAAGTGTACAAAACAATAAAATGACCAAAAAGCATATAAAAATTTTGACAAAGTATCTTGACATTAATGTAAAAAAATATAGCCTCCATAAAGCAGAATCAAAAAGCACAAATAAAAATCTATGGGTTAAGCTGAGTGTGGTGGTACAGTCAAGAAATCCCATCACCCAGGAGACTGTTGCAGGAAGATCAAGAGTTTGAGGCTAGTCTGACTTATATACATAGATCCTTGAAAGGAAAAGGGGGAAAGAGAGAAAGAAAGATAAAGAAGAAAGGAAGGCAGAAAGGAAAGAAGAGAGAGTGGGAGGGAGGGAGGAAAGGAGGAAGGAAGGAAGGAAGGAAGAAGGAGAGGGAAGAAGAGAAAGAAAGCTAAGGTTGCTACAGCTATTTAACAAAAGAAATGAAGAAAGGCAACCCAAGAGAAATTAAAGTAAAAGTTACTATGATAATCAACACTGATTAATTACAACTTCAATGAAGTAAAAACCAGGAAAACATCAAGGAATAAGAAAAGCAGAGATAGAAAATAGCTTTGTGGTTGCCAAGGTATCTGAGTAGGAACAATGGGGAATGAGTTCTAGGGGTATAGGTTTCTTTTTGGGTGATGAAAGTACAGTTAGGTAATAATGAATGTCACATTATTTGTTGATGTACTAAATTCCAATCATGTTAGCAGTTTAAAATAGAGGATTTTATTGTATACAATGTAAAATAGAGAGTTTAGATACACCTCTGCTTTTCTCAATTTTTAAAATATGTCTCAAAAGTTCTATTAAGTTTTCTTTTCACTTTCATTTGAGTCTAGGGATTTTTTCATTCACTCCCTTATTTCGTTGATGGACAGTGTAAATATTTTTGGATATTATCTATAGCTTCTCTTGTCATTGATTTCTTTTTTTTTATTTTAAGTTTTTATTTATTTCTTTTTCTTTTTCTTTTATTATTCATATGTGCATACAAGGCTTGGTTCATTTCTCCCCCCTGCCCCCACCCCCTCCCTTACCACCCACTCTGCCCCCTCTCTCTCCTCCCCACCCCCTAATTTTATTTCATTTTAGTCTGATAAGATACAGGCTATTATTTCAATTTTCTTATATTTGTTAAGAGTTGTTATATGTCCCAGGATATATGATCTCTTTGGGAGAAAGTTCTAAAGGATGCTGGAAAAAATCTTTATTCTGTGGTCCTTCGGGGGAATATTGTGTTGATGTCTATTCATCCATTTTATCCATAGTGCATTTAATTCTGGAATTTATTTGTTGTTTGTTGCTTAATTTTTTGAGTGATCTGTCTTTTGGTGAGGGTATGCTATTAAACTACTATCACTGTATTAGGGTGTATCTCTGATTTTATGTACAGTAAAGTTTGCTGTATGAAATTGTATGCAATAACATTTGGTTTGTATATGTTTACAATTTTCTCCTATTGTTGGATTGTCTCCTTTCTCAGTAAGACATGACTTACATTGTCTCTTCTGACTAATTTTGGATTGAAGTCTATTCAGATATGAAAGTATTTACTCCTTGATTTAGGATCCAGTTGCTTGGGAAATATTTTTCCATTCTTTCACTCTAATCCTCTGTTTGTATTTGACACGAAATGGAGATATTTTAGATGAAGGGATCTGCGATTAATGTGGAAATATCCTATACTGTACTGTAGGTGTGATAATCCAAAGGGCCCAGGTTTGGGTGTAACAAGGAGACATCAGCAACCATGCCAACCTTATACATGCTTACTTCATGACTCAAGGTGTATGGGCAAATTGGGGGACAGAGGTCACAGCTGTGGTCTGTATGGGCTCAGTGGAAGTCAGGTGACAGTAGAGGTAAGAGTGTCAGCGAAGGTCATGGTGTCAGTGGACATCATGGTGGTAGTGAAGCTCATGTGGTCAGTGGAGGTCATGATGGTATAAGGTGACCTCATATGTCAGTGGAGGTCACATTGTCAATGGATCTCAAATGTCAGTGGAGGTCACAATGTCCATGGATCTCATATGTCTGTGGAGGTCCTAAGGAGTTAGTAGATCTCAAACTGGAGCCTGGTCTTCCAACATCATTCAGTGGTAATGAGGTGGTCCTTCATTCCTCATTGGGGTTATTTCACTCAGATTCAGGTGGAAATTTAAAACTTTAGCCCCACTTGGAAATAATGAGTAACTTCCTTCCCCAGTGCCAACAGTCTGGACCTCCACACACTCTCTGGCATGATTAAGTTACATCATACCTTCACAATGTAACATGGAACTAGAATGCCAAAACACATTGTTCAAACAACCTCAAATGTTTCATAAAATAGTGCTTTCAAGTCTCCAGGTTTCATTCAAAACTCTGTCATCATATCCAAAACAAGATGATCCCAAATTCAATTGTGTGAAAGCACATGAATGTAATCCCAACTAATCCGTAGGTGGAGGCAGGAGAACGTTGAGATCATGGCTACCTCAGGCAAAATTCTTTGTCAAATACAAAAACAAAACAGCCAGGGAAATGGTTCAAGTGGTAGATTTCATGCCTAGCATGTACAAGGCCTGGGTTTAACCTCCAGTAGAAGGACTATAAAAGCAGTCAACAAGAGCCACACTGTGATTAAACAGATGTTGGTATTATCTGACAAGGATTTCAAAGCACTCATCATAAATAGTTTCAAGGAGGAATTATAAATATGTTGAAAACATTATTTTAAAAGATGAAGTATCATAGAAAAGAAAGAAGATATAAAGAACCAAATGGAAAATTTAGAACTGAAAGATAAGGCTCAAATAGTGAGTTTAATATCAAGATGAAGAGGGCTGAGGAAATCATCAAAGAGATTGAATAATAGAAATTGCTATAGATGAACAAAAGAAAAAAAACTGTCTGAAACAAATGAAGAACAGAACAAGGACCTGAGGGACTATCACAGAAGATCTAACATCCAAGTCTTTGAGTCACATAAGGAAAAGAGAGAGTGGGCAGGATGGACTTTCCTCTTCTTGAGTTTCCCAAGTTATGATTTATAGTTAAAGCAAAAGGTATACATCACTGTGGGCCTATCAGAAGAACAAAGATAGGAAAAGTGGGAATATCAACTTCTTGGAATGTGGAGAAAATGTTTCACTTGTATGTTGCTAATAGGAATGTAAAATGGTACAGTAACTCTGGAAAACATATTGTCAGTGTCTTCTAAAACTAAACATGCAATTGATATTTTCCCTATCAATTGTACTAGAAAAGTTAAAATTTGTGTTTACACAAATGAAACACACACCAATATTCTTAGTTCTTTTCATTATAGCCATAACTGGAAATATACTCTCCAACAATGGAATGGTGAAACAAATTGTGGGACAGGTAGCATCTTGGAATACTACTCAGCAATAAAAAGAAAAGAATATTGTTACACAATACTATGGGTGAATCCCCAGGAACTCATGCTGAGTGAAAAAAATCCCATCCCAAAAGGGTTACATAATGTATGAATCCATTATAAATAATCCTCAAAAATGACAAAATTGCTGATGTGGAATTAATAACTGGCATTGCATGAATAGCCAGATACATCAAGAGAAAAAAAAATAATGTCCAGAATCAAATATGTTGAGAGAAAAACTGTCTTTCACTCTAAATCACTGGAGAAAAGACATTCCAAATTAATTTGACTCAAGAGATTAGAAAAAAAACCCTTGAAACAATTCATCACATCTTTTTTTCTAAATAAACTGAAGACAAGAATAAAGTATTGAGAATAAAACACTGAGAGTATGATAAATGAGACGGAGATTTTTGAAAAAACTCTAGGTTGGTGACTGTGTATATAGATCAATAGTACAGTGCTGTCAACCACAGATGATGCCCTGGATTCAATTCTCTTCACACACAAAAAATTCCAGATAAGGAAGTATATCCAGATGAAATAAAACCCAGAAGTAAACAAAGGAAATGTTTTTTCATTTTACTGCATAAAAAATGTCTATTAAGAAAAACAACCTTAAACACTAGGAGGCAGGGCCTACCTGGAGGAAATAAGTCACTGAGCACATGACTGAAGGTTGTGCCTAGTGACCAGTCCCTTTGTCACTCTCTGCTTCCACACCACCATGAGGTGAACATTCTTTGCCCCACACTGCCACTGCCAACATGCATTGCCTCGCTACTCACCTAGAAACACAGAGGCAAGCAACCATGAACTGGGCTTTCCGAAACAGTGAGCTAATACAACAAGGCCTTTTAAGTAGTTTGTGTCAGGTATTTGCTTATCCCAACACAAAAGTAACTAGCACAGAAAATTACCACCCAAGAAGTGGAGCCATTGCTATGAAGATTTTTGACAATGTAGTTCAGAAGCTTTTCAAACTGGTTCAAAGGACTTTGGAGAAGCAAGTTAGAGAAAATCTGGAATGCTGGAAACAGAAGACCAGAATGCTGACCTAAATACTGACAGTAAAGACAGTGGTCATGATGTGTCCAATGAGAACAAGGACTCTATTAGGGTATGGACTCAAGGCCAGTCAAAGAACTTGTCAATATTTTATCCTAAAAGTTTAAGGGAGGCTGAGTTTAATGGTAATGGACTATTTAACCTGGCAGAGAAAATTTCAAGACAGCTCAGCATTCAGGCTGTGGCATGGGTATTGCTGGATTCTTCAGCTGGGTTTACAGTGAGAATTGGGAACAAGGCACAGAGCAGAAAGACTTGAAAAAATTGCAATTTGGGCAGAAAAACCAGCACAATGTTGGGGCTAAGGAAGGTCTGGTTTCTGAAGAGATTACAACCACCAAAAAGTTGCCAAGAACTTTGCATTGGGATAATAGAATAATTGCCTTAAGCTCATATTAGGAATTGACCAGATATGGTTGCATCTCAGGGTTAAATATATAAAGAATAAACTCCCTTGAAAGACTTCCCACTGTGAAGAGCCTGCCTCTCCAGCACCCTGCATTCACAGGACCTCCTAGGAAGTTGTTTCACTGGGATTCTTTTCACCATACTCAGCCTCCAAGGCACTCAGAGGCCAATAAAGCTATGACCTAAGGGGAGCCTTTTGGCTACTCTTCAAGCTGGCAGCAGACCTTGGCATTGTTCACATGGTCCTGGTTTTACAGGCATGAAAAATACAAGAGTTATGGGGTCATGGAAGCTTCTACTCAGATTTCACAGGAAACCCTGGGAAATCAGGTAATGTATATGGCAAGGTTAGAGGGCCTACAGACAGCTCATGAGACAGTGATGCATGAAGCATCACCTTAACAGCTACACATCCTATCATTGATTTTTCTGAAAGAAAATTGACCTGTTTTCTTTACAGTCTGTGAATTTTCTTTGTGACATGATCCAAGAGATAAGTTATGGAAAGAGAAAGTTGGCTTTATAACTAAAGATAGCTTTTTATCAGCTATTGGGTATGGCAAAACTAAAATATTCATATTTAAAAATGAAATTGTAATAGTTTTTAAAGATCATTCATAAAATTAAAATATTAATCTTATATTATTAATTAAAATTAATTACTTGAAAATAAAATTATGAAATCTCATACAAAAAAGAAATTGCAAATATACTTTTCTTCTTCCTATAAAACTACTTTAAATAATTTTGTTGTTGTACTTTCTTAAACTATTAAGCCTAGCTGTTGTTCCATGCACTTTTCTACAATTTGCAAACTTTTCTAACAGGCCTTTAGTGGACTTTAATCCCCTGAGCTCTCTCTTCCCATGAGAGCAGGGATGACTATGCATGTGTGTGTGCACAAGCAGAGTGTTCTCTCCCCTTAGCCTTCTGTCATATGGGAATGTGGGAAGACTGGAATGCAACTGAGAACCTTGCACATAGCAGCCAATCAAGAATAAATGAAAAAAGAGAATAAACAGCTTCCCTCCAAGGGTGCTGAGTCCACAGGCCCCTCTGAAAGAGTTCTCCTAACTTTTCATCATTTCATTCATATACTGCATTTCAAAAGCTTCTTTAGGCCAGTTTTCTGTATTTATTTTGAAGGCTATAGTGCCATCAGAGAAAAAAACAGAAGAAAAAAATCTATTTGATAGCATAAGTACAAATACCAAAATGGCAGGTGTATACAGTGCACATAAATTGAGAAAAATTTCCATCACCCATTTAGATTGCAATGAATTAGAAAACAAAACAAAAAGGGAATTTAATATAAAATTAGCAGTTTTCTCTAATTATTAACATTGGAGTGTATAAAAGAAAACTTCTACAAAACTGGACAATCTTTTTAAACTTCACCTGTTCCTACAGTCTTTGAATCAGTTGGTTCTACTTAGCTGTAGGGGGCATTTTGGATGTGAAAAGCATAACAGAGCTGGAAAAACAAGGGAGTGCTTCTAGGAAAAAAACATGTACAAAAATTATTTCAAATTAGGAAGGGTTGGGTGTTAAGCACAGCTAAGTAGAAGCAGCTGGTTTCTGGAGTTTGGGCTGAAAGATGGCTGGAGTTCTGCAGATGGGAGGTCAAGTGGAGCATCCTATAAGTCTCTGAAATAGTCACCAGGAACCCTTGGATAAAATGAGATTTCCTGACCTAGGTCAGAACTACTGATGTGGGATTTTAGTTACAGAGCCCAAGCATCCACAATTTATAATACTCCCACATGATCTTAGACAAACAAAATTGTGAGCACTGCCAGACTGCTGCTTTGCAAAAGTGTGTTGCTTGTTTTTCAGAAAACAAGCAAGGATCTTGTGGTTTTTACAGTAGTGTAATACAGGTCCAGCCATTCTCTTGCATTACCACCTTTTCACCAACTCAGCACTGCAGAATTCATTATTGTCATTTTTTAAAAGCACAAGAGCTATAATAATTCACCCAAATGCTATAATAATTATTTAGCATAATAAGCTGGAAAAAATTTGAATCTCTATCATTTAACATTTGTCAGAAATTTGAAAGAAGCAGAAATACAGAATAGTGTAAAAAGTGGTTTTCAAAAAGGAAATCCTTTAATCAGAACTAAATGACAAGTTAGAAATTGATTAAACTTATAAATATGAACAAGAAAAATTAATTCACCTCCACAGATCCCCGGATTTTTACACCAGTCCTATACTTCCCTTCATGAAGTTTATTTTGCTTTTATATTGGAATTCCCACTGTTGTGGAGTCCAGAATTCCAGACAATTGGGGCCTTACAAGAGTCAAATGTCTTGTTAATCAGGGCGTGCCATGAATAGCACCCAAGCAAGTGAAGGTAGAGGATGTTTTTTGCTAAAACGGGAGAGAACAGTATGGTCTGCTTTCAGAATATCAACCAGTACCAGCAATAACAGAAAATTAATGGATAGGTGAAATCTACCTTGGATGGCAAAGAACAAAGTAAAATTATCAGTTTACTTTATGGGTTTTATTTATCTTCTCTTACTGATAAAATTTGGCTTGAAATTTGCATTCAGGTAGCTCTTTAAGGTGTTTCTTAAGATTGGGAAATATTTTCAAATATTTGCTTGAAAGTAAAATATAGTTCATTTGAAAGTAAAATGTTACTGACTCTTCTTTGCAAAAAATTTTCAAAACCCTAACCCAGTACTAAGTTGACACTCAAAATCATAGTTCAGGCAAATGTTCACTCATTAATTTGAAAACCCCAACAGGCATGTAAAAAGGAAAAATATTGATGAAGCTTACATTCCCAAAGTGAAATAATTACTAGAGTGCAAAGGAGTTAATGTATTTGTAGTTGATAAGGTGAGACAAACTATAGTGAATACACCTGCTTGAAAATGATGAAGTAAAACTCTTATACTTGAGCTACCTAGGGACAACTATAACATTTATTCATTTTTTAACAAATGAAATAAGTATTTGTTTATGATGAATTTAATTCAATTGTTGTAGAGGCCAAATAATAGGCATGTGAAGACCTGCATTAGAAACACATGGTAGGCTTTTTTCTTAACATTTTGAGGCCTGAAATTAGGTTTTAAAGGGGAAAATTTTTCAGACACTAGAATTGAAATATGTCCATCCTAATTTATGGAATAAGCTCTTATATATAGTTCTAGAAGGATTTTTTTTAAATGGGAAGAATCTTTATATTAATAGCAAAGTTGTTTTCAATCTTGTACTTCTTTTTTTTTCATTTTTCTTTTATTATTCATATGTGCATACAAGGCTTGGTTCATTTCTCCCCCCTGCCCCCACCCCCTCCCTTACCACCCACTCCGCCCCCTCCCTCCCCCCCCTCAATACCAGCAGAAACTATTTTGCCCTTATTTTTAATTTTGTTATAGAGAGAGTATAAGCAATAATAGGAAGGAACAAGGGTTTTTGCTGGTTGAGATAAGGATAGCTATACAGGGCATTGACTCACATTGATTTCCTGTGCGTGGGTGTTACCTTCTAGGTTAATTCTTCTTGAACTAACCTTTTCTCTAGTACCTGTTCCCCTTTTCCTATTGGCCTCAGTTGCTTTTAAGGTATCTGCTTTAGTTTCTCTGTGTGAGGGCAACAAATGCTAGCTAATTTTTTAGGTGTCTTACCTATCCTCACCCCTCCCTCGTGTGCTCTCGCTTTTCTTGTACTTGAAGTGGGGAGAAATCACAGGGAAAACTTACTATGTTTAGAAAATTATTTCCAAGGTAAGAGAAACCTGTAAGACCTTGTGCCATAGTACTCAAGGAAGTCACTAGAACTGTGAGAGATGATAGGTTAATTTCTGTGCCTGCTGCTGTGTGGGGTGATTTGGGGCAATTCATAATCACCCATGGGGACATTAAGGAGGGAGGGCAGAAACCCCAAGCCCCACCATTTCTTATCATTTTTTAGTGAGGTGCAAAGACTGTGGACAGTCTGCCCTCTCCACGGAACTGGCACCCTATGTAGAGAGAGGTAGATTGCACAGGATAATATTTCTGTTCAAAAGGTTTTTCACAAAATTCCTCTTTCAGGACTCCAAATGCCAACTTCTCCCTGAGATCTTTCCTCACTGTGCCAGTCAAAGCATCCCTGTCATGACCTGAACTCTGTTTTATTTCCTTGAGAGCATCTATCACTACTGTGATAAATAGTGTTCTTCTGTATTGATTTACTGTATACACTCTGACGAAATGTGACACTTTTCCAGGATGGGACCAGTTCTGGCTACAGAACCATTGCCATTATGTGATGACTACCTATCCACATGTCAGAGCTAAGTGTGGAGACATTGCCCACACGTCATGATTAGTGTAACAGGTAAAACCTACATTTGTTAAAAACTACCCAAGCAAATGTACAGATAGAGGAGCAGTGAGCACTAGGAAAAGAGAGACATGAAACAATAGTGTGATAATAGAAACTTTCATGAATAAGGAGGTGGAATAAAGTTTTCTCAAAGGAAGTATCTTTTGAACTAAAATTTAAAAGCTGACTAGACATCTTTTTATATTATTATTGTTCATTTATTCACATGTGTACACATGGTTTAGGTCATTTTTCCCTCCTGCCCCCTCCCCTCGCTTCCAAGAAGAACCTGTTCTGTGCTTTTCTCCAGTTCCATTGAAGAGTAGAAATAAACAATAATTAGAAAGACATGTTTTTCCTAGCTGAGATAAGGACACCTATACAGAGATTCCTTGCATTGCTTTCATGTACAAATGTGTTACAACCCAGGTTGATTCATCTCTAACTGATCTTTACACTGGTTCCTGATTCACCTTCTCATGTTGACCTCTGTAGCTTTTAAGGTTTCTGTTAGTTCCTTTGGAATGGGGACATCAAAGGCTTTCATGTTTTGGGTTTTCTACCTATCCCCATACCTCCTGTATGTGCTTTCCCATTGTCATGTGACCCAAGTCCAACCACGTTGCTGTATTTGTCCTAGCTCTAAAATTAGCACATGAGGGAGAACATCCAATTTTTGGTTTTCTGAGCCTGGCTAACTTTGCTTAAGATGATGTTCTCCAGTTCCATCCATTTACTTTCAAATGATAAGACTTCATTTCTCTTCATGGCTGAGTAAAATACTATTGGGTATAAATACCACATTTTCTTGATCCATTCATCAGTAGTGGGCCATCTTGGTTGTTTCCATAACTTGGCTATTGTGAGTAGTGCTGCAATAAACATGGGTGTGCAGGTGCCTTTGGAGTAAACTGTGTCACATTTCTTTGGGTATATACCCAGGAGTTGGTTGCTAAATCATATGGCAGATCTAGGTTTAGATTTTTAAGCCTCCAAATTTTTTTCCACAGTGGTGGCACCAGCTTGCATTCCCACTAGGAGTGTATGAGGGTTCCTTTTGCCCCACATCCTCACCAACACATGTTGGTGGTGGTGGTTTTTGTTGTTGTTGTTATTTTATTTATTTTTTATTTTAATTCATTAATGTTTTTATTATTCATACGTGCATACAATTCTTGGGTCATTTCTCCCCCCTTACCCTACTCCCTCCCTTACCATCCACCATGCCCCCTCACTCTCCTCCCCACCCCTTCGATACCCAGCAGAAACTATTTTGCCCTTATTTCTAATTTTGTTATAGAGAGAGTATAAGCAATAATAGGAAGGAACAAGGGTTTTTGCTGGTTGAGATAAGGATAGCTATACAGGGAGTTGAAACACATTAATTTCCTGTGCATGTGTGTTACCTTCTAGGTTAATTCTTCTTGATCTAACCTTTTCTGTAGTTCCTGGTCCCCTTCTCCTATTGGTCTCAGTTGCTTTTAAGTTATCTACTTTACTTTCTCTGCATTGAGGGCAACGAATGCTAACTAGTTTTTTAGATGTCTTACCTATCCTTATATATCCCTTGTGTGCTCTCACTTTTATTATGTGATCAGAGTCCAAGCCCCTTGTTGTGTTTACCCTTGATTTATGTCCTGATATGAGGGAGAACATATGATTTTTGGTCTTTTGGGCCAGGCTAACCTCATTCAGAATGATATTCTCCAATTCCATCCATTTACCAGCAAATGATAACATTTCATTCTTATTCATGGCTGCATAAAATTCCTTTGTGTACAGATACCACATTTTCTTGATCCATTTGTCAGTAGTGGGGCATCTTGGCTGTTTCCATAATTTGGCTACTGTGAATAGTGCTGCAAAAAACATGGGTGTGCAGGTGTCTCTGGAGTAACCTGTGTCACAGTTTTTTGGGTTTATCCCTAAGAGTGGTATTGCTGGATCATATGGTAGATCAATGTTTAACTTTTTAAGTAGACTCCAATTTTTTTTCCAAAGTGGTTTTACTAGTTTACATTCCCACCAACAGTGTGAGAGGGTTCCTTTTTCCCCACATCCTCACCAACACGTGTTGGTGGTGGTGTTGCTAATGATGGCTATTCTAACAGGGGTGAGGTGGAATCTTAGTTTGGTTTTGATTTGCATTTCCTTTATGGCTAGAGATGGTGAGCATTTTTTCATGTGATTTTTGGACATTTGAATTTCTTCTTTTGAGTAAGTTGATTTAGTTCAGTTGTCCATGTCTTAATTGGTTCCTTGATTTTAGGAGAGTTTAGTTATTTAAGTTCCCTGTGTATTCTGGTTATCAGTCCTTTGTGTGATGTATAGCTGGCAAATATTTTCTCCTACTCTGTGGATGGTCTCTTCACTTTAGAGACCATTTCTTTTGTTGTGCAGGATCTTTTTAATTTTATGAAGACCCATTTGTCCATTCTTTCTCTTAGTTCCTGGCCTGCTCGGGTTCTATTGAGGAAGTCCTTGCCTATACTTATTAGTTTCAGAGTGTTTCCTGCTCCTTCCTGTAGTAATTTCAGGGTTTGTGGTCTGATATTAAGGTCCATGATCCATTTTGACATGATACTACTACAGGGTGATAGACATGGAACTTGACTAGACATTCCTTAAGTGGATAACTTCTTACTTGAAAGAACAACTTACACAAAGACCCTGCAGCCACAGGGAAGATGATGCATATGCTATTGAAAGGGGGTTGATGTGGCTAGAGCACAAGAAGCTGGGAGAACAGGACAGAGATCAGAAGGCTTTACCAAGCTGGAATTTTGAGTACTTTGGTTTTGCCCTGAGTATAATAGGAGCTGTTGAATCTTAATTGTGTATGTGAAAGAAGGAGAGAGAGGCAGACAGACATATAGAGAAAGAGAGGTCACTGGAGCATATTAACAGATTTATAATTTGTAGAGATTTCTCGGGTTGGGAATCAGAGGCTCATGCTAGCTAGGCAAGATCTCTAACACTTAATCCATGCATAAGTCCCTGAGTAACACCAATAAAAATTATTTTTCAACATGGACACCTAAACCAAGACAGGTAACAATTCATGATATTCTATTACAAGGCTCACAAAACATCTCCAGGCATTTGGGGCGTGACACCTATCTAACATAGTGAGACTTTACTATTGATTATCCAAGTAGACAAAAGCTACACAGGAGATACCAGTTTTGCCAATACCTATCTGTGATGTATTTTTTAAAGAAAGCACCAACATGTAATCTACATATTCTAATTCATTGGAAGAAATTATCTAGAAATAATTATAAAACTAATTAGAAAAATTTTTCTCTTTTTTTTAGCCAAGCTCTGTACAAACTCTGGAATACCACATAAGAATACTTTCAATTTTTTAATCATTTTGCATTCCCTTAATATTACTTTCCAGAAAGATTACTTATAACATTTATGCTATCTGTCTATCTATCATCACACATATATGTGTATGTTTATGTGAATGTATACATATAGCTAGTCTAAAATACTTAATAGTAAGTACATTCACAGTATGTTTGATTAGAAGTCTTTTATAAATTTAACTACTTAGACAACTTTCAAAAACATCGTTGATCTAAACTAATGTAAAACCTCTAACTTTGACATGTTCTAAATACTACAAAAACATTTCCCCGAAAAGCACAATAATTAAATAAAATGCTACCTCTCTAAGGAAAGAAAGTAAGTACACTTTGATATCCTACTTGCGAAAATTCATCAAATGACCCAACCAAGCAATGTGTTCACACATGTAGCAGTGGTTAAGACAACAGCCAAAAGAAATTTTTGATAGTATCAAAGTAAAATAAGAACTTCACAAATTTACCACTTTGTTTCACCATATTTTTCTCTCATTTTAAAATGATCAGTTGTTAATTGTGATTTAATTTTAGATTGAATCAAAATAAAATACATGTTTCAAATATTTAACATCACTCTATGCATATACAAAAATGCAGACAGTAACCAGGAAAACCATAATATGTACCCAATGATATGGGCCAACCCAATAGTTCCTTCCCTTCATTGGCAGTTATGTGATAAAGAAACACAAAACTGGGGAAATGCATTGCCCACATGGAGTGATCAGTCAGTAATATCTATCAATGTGAATGGTCAGTCTTGGTACTTTGTGTTGAATGGTAGTTGAGTCAACATGCAGTTCTGCTGACAAACAATCACATGTGCTCTAACAGATGTTAAAAACAACACTATTTCCATGGTAACACTGATGTATACTCTAAGTGACTGCAGCATCCCTAACATCTAAGGCCCAGTAATCACATTGAAAAATATTGGCAATCAGGATACAGAAACTTTTCAAATGAAACTCTTTAGCTATTATGTACCCATTATTCAGGAAAGTAGGGAATGTTCTACTCAAAATAGGGAATATATATGTTCACAAAATTTATTTTGAGGAGATACTGGTGTGGATCAAGTGGTAGATTGTTTACCTGGCAAGTACAAGACCCTGAGTTCAAACACCAGTACCACAAAAAAAGAGCAGAAAATGTATCCCTGTGTTCTTTTTGTGTTAATATTTATTATAATATATGCACAGAACTTGTCATATTATAAAATTTGAAGGTACAGAAAATATATCAAAAAGAAAATTAAAGTTACTCATATTTGAATCTCCAGAGATGGCCCCTGTTACCATTTTGGCACATTCTCCAGGTAGCTAATACCACTGGACATCTTAATGTTGAGGAAAATGCCTACATTTTTTCAGTATGTGGGCACTGTGACCTTCCCTCGTAAATGAAATGGTGCACCAGAACACATTTTCTTCTTATAATGGAGAACAGTCCTCTGGGTCTCTGATGTGGTGAGAGTGGGGTTTACCTCTGGAGCACAGCAGTCCTGATGCAGACCTTGATTCTCAGAATAAACTACGAGTGTTGTAGAAAAATTCAGGTAGAACCACAATTCTGTATGAATGGCAGTGCAAAGATGAGCTCATCTGTAACTTAGGTTCTCTCTATAGTCAAAGTGGAGAAACACTGTCTACATAACTTAAATTAGTGAACTTGAAAAAAAACAGCCTTTAAAAACTAACTTTAACAAAAACCATTGATGGGTTTTCAAATACTTAAAATACCAATTGTTTTGTTTATCTTATTTGGAAAATTCAACAAAACTATTGATTTTACCACAGAATCTATGAACTACCTTATTATATAGCATTTTAATTCATTTACTAGTGGGTTAACATTTCTAAATGACAAAGCAAGTACTTTTCAAAAAGTAGAATTACAAGCGTACTACTCAGCATGCTAGTGTTAACTACATAGAAATGACTGCTTACCAACCAACTCAGCCTGCAGAGTGATAAGCACAACTTAGTGACTAAGCACAAGCAGTAGTGGACTGAACAAGGCTCTTCAGGACAGCAACTAGATTATGGTCACTGTTTTCCTCAAGCTTCTGGAAAAAAAAAGTCTGGAATATCCCTCTGATTCCCAGTCCATTTGCCTCTCTCTCCAGGCAATGATACACGGTTTTGAAGCCCTCTTCAGTGACTTTGAATTAGGAAATGACCTCATGATGTTACTATGTCTAGGTACAATGGGGAGCACCTATTTGCTCCTCCTGATCCTTCAGGTGTGACTCATGTCAAAGCCTCACTGCCCTCAAGAAGGAAGTATATTTTACCCCAAATGGTACATTACAGTTAACCCATGTGTTACTGTTTCATTAAGGAAGTAATAATCACCTTCATCAGCAGAGTGAAACTCACCCAGTAGTAGACACATCTTCACTTCTCACACTTGATAGCACTTGCTCAGGATGGAAAAAGGACTTAATCCAAGAGGTGAATTCTCTCACTTCAGGTAGCCCTATCAAAGAAAATTCATATTAAATTCCTTCAGACAAAAGATTAAATACAAAGGGAAATCTTGAGGATAACACTGATGAGAAATACAGTGAGCACCTGATAGTGATTTGCTGCATCTGTGAAGCTAATAAGTGAAGAAACACTGGACTCTGTAGGAAAAAAATGAAATAAAGAAACTGAAAAATAAACAGCAGACAAACAAGCACACATATCACATTTATAAAATCTTAAGTAGCAGGACTTGAAATCATTTATTCCTGACTAATGCATTCTTAAATTGAAAAATTGATCCAACTCTCCACCAATGAAAAAGCCTACATAATAAGGAATATAAAGGAATTTGACATTTTGTATTAATAAGTTATACTCTTTTGCACAAAGGATACCTCTGTCTTTCTGTATAAATGTTGATATAAAATTTAAAATATATTAGAAATGTTGTCAAATTCAATAAGCTAAGAAGAACACAGTAATGAATATTATTGTACTAAATTAGAAATGATACATTATGTACATATTTAAAATCCTATGAACTATCAAATTGAGAAAAAAATTTGAAAGGATATTGTGTTTGTCTTATTAGACATGCATTTTAAGTCTTTAAAAAGATTGTAATATAGCTATGAATAGAACACATGCCTGGAGTTCCAGCACTCAGGAACTTGAGGTAGGAGGATCAAAAGTTTAAGGTCAGCCTAGTGCAGGTGGGTCACTCTTGTGATTCAAGCCACTTGAGAGGGTGAGATCAGAAGATCATGGTTCAAGGCAAGCTCAGGCAAAAAGTTTATGAGACGTGTCCTCAACCAATAAGTGGGCATAGTGGTGTATGCCTGTCATTCAAGCTCTGCAGGATTCTGAGATCAAGAGAATCTCATTTCCAGGCTGGGGGTAAAAAAAAGAAAGAAAAAAATTTCACAAGACCCCTGTCTCAGCAGATAAAAATGATACAGTGTCATGTGCTTGTAATCCCAGCAAAGACTTTAAGCATAATATAGGAGGATTGTGGTCCAGGCAAAAAGCTAGACCCTATCTCCCAAATTACCAGAGAAAAAGGACTGGAGTCTTGGCTCAAGCAGTCTCAGGGAGAAGCCTGGAGTTCAAGACCCAGCACTATTAACAAATAATAATAACTAATTAATAATTAAAAAGTCCCAGGTCATCCTAGTCTACATAGTAAGATCCTGTCTCAACACCACTTGCAAAACAGACTAAACAGACTATAATATATAAATAACATCTATCAATAAAATAACACAAGTAAATGAGCATAGTTTACTTTTTTGGAAAGACAATAAATCTATCCATATTTCTAACTAATACTACAAATAGTTGGAATATGTGTTTTCTGCAGGAGACAGGCAATATACTTTCAAGGAATTGGAATTTGGGTCTGAAATGTTTGCTTTATTTCATAAAATTTCTCCATCTTCCCCAAGAAAGTACAATTTCTCTTTGGTTATTAATATTCACAGATGGCTAAATTAATAAAAGTAAAACTGGCCAGATAGATGCAGATCTATTATCTACAACAGAAATGGAAATTAAACATATCAGAACCAGAACCATACTATGTCTGTTCTAAGGAATTGAGTAATATTTATTTATTAAAAATTATGATATTATTGTGTCCTGTAGAATACAAACTGCCTCAAATTAAAATAGGATTATGAAACAAAAGCTTATTTTTAATTGTTTACAGATTTATTGATAAGACATGAGTGAAAAAGGAGCTAAGCCTAGATAATACTGGGGCAGGAACTTTCTTTTCTCTCTCAATACTTGTCAAGTTTCTTCAGTTCTGAACATGATGCCAAAGGAAACAGTACCACAAAAACATCACCCCAAGTCCTACTCTCTAGAGATGATACAACTTATTTCAATCATACTGGTTTTTGGCTGGAAGACAACTGAAGAGCTATTGCATTGATGCCAGTGAGCAAATATCAGACAGAGTATGGGCAGAAATCTGGGCTGTAGCCACAAAAGAGACTGTATGTTTATGACATGGATTTTTCTTTTCCTTTTACCATGTGAAATTTTGTTTTGCAAAGCAACAACATTTACTATGTAATAAGAACATGATGCAATGAATTTAAAAGTTTAGACAAAATTGCAGTCAAATATATAGCAATAAAGAAAAATTCAGTAGACTAATGTATTAGTTGGAAAAAAAAGACAATTAAATTTTTGACTACAAACATTGTATACTTAACTCCATCCAAAACAAGCATAAAGGTCAGGTGAAAAGTGTTAATATAGCTAAAGTACAGGCACATGAGTGTTTGATTTTTCCAATGTGATCTCATTTAAAAAACCTGTGATTTTAAAGTTTTTTTCAGAAACTGTACACTTTGAAGAAACAATTCTTAGTGAAGAGAGAGAGCCCCCATCACTCAGAATCCAGGGGATACCTTCCCAGGACTGTCAGGGTTACCTGGACCCCTGAGCATGACTTATATCAGACACCTGGGCTTTGGCTGGAGTCCAGGGTGATTTCAGCTAAAGTGGCACACAGCCAGGCAAAGGCAGCCTTCTTCCCTCCATTAGTCCAACAGGCCTTCAAACATGTCAATAACCAAGTTAAGCAGCTGTCTACAGAGCAGGACTTGGCCTTGAATTTGTTTTGGATTTATCCCTTTAATGTCACAGCTTAAAATTAACTGCTGGTTCCTGGAGGGAAGTGATACTCAGATATCTTTTCACTACACATGACTGAAGCATCAACCTGGGCACAACTGGGGATGTCACAGATTGTCTGCTGCCTAGCTGGGAAGATTGAATTCACCCACAGTCATGAAGACACAAGGCAGAGTCACAGGTGCACAGCAAAACAATGAAAAGACCTGGAGAGCTTTAAGTCTTTCTGGGAAAGGCCGACAGTTACAGAAGGAATGAGAAAGTTATGGACAAAGTGGGGAAATTTCTGACATCCTGTCAATATTATTCATTGATGCAAAAAGTCTTATTCTAGTATTAATATTTCTTATGTAGATGATTTTTTCATTTTATAGATTTACTTCATTTAGAGATCAAATCTGGCTACCCTTTATGTTGAGATGTGATCATTTCAGTTGCTGTTTCAAATTATTTGATCATTATTGATTCTATTTGTATATTCTTTCTTAGTAATGTACACACTGCTATAAAATTATTCATGTCAGTTGGCTTTTCAAACATTCAAAACGAGTATTCTGGTTTGTCAATATGGTTTTTTAAAAACATCATTGCAGACAGGGAAAGAAAAATAATGCATGATCTTGCTTACATGTGAATTCTAAAAAAGTTGAATAAATTAGAGAGAGAAAATAGAACAGTAACCACCAGAGATGGAGAGGTGGAGCAATTGAGAGATGCTGAGCCAAGTGTAAAGACTGCAATTATGTAGGATGAGAAAGTGAATAAGTGTAGAAATCTAACGTAGCACATGAAAGCTGTACTTAATACAACTGCATCATGCACTGGAAATTTGCTGACAGAAGAGTTTTTGTGTACTGTTATCACAAAATGGTAATTTTTTCATGTCACTGGCATTTGAACTTGGGACTTTACACTTGATAAGTAGGTACTCTACCTCTTGAGCCACTCCTTCATTCCTTTGTCTCTATTATTTTTGAGATAGTGTCTCACATTTTGCCCACAATTGCATAAACCATTGTCTTCCTTTTTTAAGTCTCCTGCCATAGGTGGGGTTAATTTTTTCATATATCCATTTGAAAAAATAGGTACATTAATTTGCTTAACTATACCAATTATGTTATTAATTATAAATATATCAAATACCATGTTATATACTTAAAACACATATAGTGAAAGTAAATACTTACTCTACTTGGCTATGCTTTCATTATGCTGCCTCTTTTATTAATTTTGTTGCTTGGTTTTGCTACAGATTTCTCTATCAAATGATATTAAATTACATTTTTAAATAGCTATTTGATATTCTAATTTTGTTTCTTGGCTTTTCATTTCACTATTTTCTATCTTGCTTTTATTCTTCTTTATTTTATGTATTTTAGGACTATTCTTTTTTTTTAATATTATGAACAAATTGGTTTTATTTAAATGATTCAAAGCTGTTTCAAAATATGCAGAAGCAGTGAACATGATACAGCACAACAATAAAATCGAGGGTAATAACCACATGGTCACCTCAATAGAGAGAAAGTCTTTAACAAAGTTCTGAAAGACTTTAACAAAAGTTTTACATAAACTAAAAATAAAGAGAGCATAACTACACATAAAAAGATTGTAAAACTTGTATAGGGCAAAATTATAGCCATCATAATACTAAAATAGAGAAAGATAGAAAACCATCCTTCTAAAATCATAAATGAGACCAGAAAGTCCACTTTCTCCAATGGATGTAATATAGCACTTACATATGATTTAGATGTTTTAATAAATAAATACTCAATAGCATTCCATTTTAAGGCCAAACTATCCCTTATAAGAGAAGACTTAGCTACAATGCTCTTGAAATTCTGTTATTTCCCTCTAAAAAATGTGTTAGTATCCTCAAACCATTTTTACTAAGGAAAGTTCAGCCAATCAGAGTACCTGTCAGTGAAATGGATTATGCATGAAATACACTTTATCTTAAACAAGAAATTGAGATCTACACTGTAGAGAGTTTCCTAAGCTAGCGTACTAGGGCATTACAGCATGAGGCACACAACTCCAACACAACATCTCCAAAATGGGTTTGCTATTTTCTCCAACCTAGGGCTGCTGTGACAGCCATCTGTTTCAAAATATTTTGTAACTGCCATTATGGCATTTTGAATATTCAAATTATTTAGGAGTGCTTTAGGTTTCTCAAAAGCATAAAGATTTTTTAATGCTGTCTCTTAATGGATGACTTCTAAATACAATATCTTGTAATGAGAGAATTCTGATTTTTACTCATACTTTGAAATTGGATTTGGAACTTGGAACTGGCTTTCTGTAAATTTGGAAATAACAAATATTTTTCATTTGTTGCATGCTGCCATTATTTTGTATGTTCCCATTAAATTATATTACTCAATTTACTTAGTTTGGTAAACAAATCACCCACATCCTTCTCTTTGTGTTACTCTTTGATCTCCCTTAATGGTAAGAGTTCATTCTCTAATTCTATTCACATTTGTTTGATATATTTTTGAAGCACTGAGATAGATTCATATAAAAATAAGATGGATTCATGTAAAAATATACTCTGAGCAGCTCTTTACTTTCAGTTTATCAGCACTAATGTTTTACTTTTATGCTGCCTAATATTATTATAGCAGCATATTTTGGTAAGTAATCAGAAAGCTTACCTTTTTGAATCCTTTATTTTCATTTTCCTATTTTGTTTGAGCAATCACTTGTAATTACTATGTTCTTTTAAATGTATTTTTTACTTAGATCTTTTTTTAAACATGTGAGTGTATTCCATTTACATTTATTAGAATTATGCTCATATTTGAATCATTTCTATCATCTTATCCTGTGTTTTCTATATAACCACACCTTTACTTACTTCTTTATATTTTCTCTATTGTCAGTTTTGACTTAAAGAATTTTGTACAGGCCTTTATTTCACCCCTCTTTGAGAAAAAATGCATGGCATCTTATTTTTATTATTTGAGTGGATATTCTTAGTTTATGTCACCACAGGCACTCAACTGTAAGCTTACCTAATCAAGTATATTCTGAAGACTCACAGCAATTGTCTAAGTATAAATTTGCTTTTAAAAAATATTTCTGTATGGTATTTAGATTTCACATTCTAACCTAGAGCTTATATTGTTTCCCATTCTGGAATAGTCTTAGCTTTTGTTCTTCAAAGTTTTTTTCACATGTATTAATTTTATTATGTCCAAAATAGTTTATAGTAAGCACACATGTAGACACAGGATTCAGTGGTATGAAACGAGTGTGCATTCCTGCTCACAGCTTTTGGGTGTGTGAAGGCTCTGTTCCAGTGTACTCCTGCAGCTTGGCTGATAAAGATTTGTCTCCAGCCACATGCTTGATTTTTGTCAATGCCATGTGCTTCTCATTGCTCTCAGAACAGCAGGCTTCCTACTATATTATTTTCCTCTATGAGTAGGTGAAACCTCAAAGGATTGTAATTGGTAATATGGAATGATATTTCAGTTCTAGGCTTGGACCTCTTACTTCTTTCTATCTTTCAGTATGCATATAAATCATATGCCGAAAAACAGTACAAACAGGGAAAAACTGCACTAATCTCACAAAGGGTTGAGAGTTAGAGGAGAGTGGCTTATTTGGTGAACAACAGCTCACTCTAAAACAATCATCATGTCTCCTATTCTTTATTCCTAAATCCTTAGATAGATGTTGTAGTAGGTTTATACAATTTTTACATCTCAACCATAGATAGATGTATAGATAAATAGATGATAGATAGATAGACATAGGTAAATAGATACATAGATAGAATCTAACTTTTATTGTCTGTACTACATTCAGAATGAATACCATGGAATTTCCTTAAATTTACTAATTCTCTCTTTAACAACATCCAGCCTATAATTTATTCTGTATTTCTTATTTCAGTGACTTTTTAAATGTTTACTATTTCTCATTAGTTTTTCCTTAAATCTACCTATTTTAATTGTTGTGCCTTATTTATTTCTGCCCCCTTTCCTATATTTCTTTCATTTCTCAAACCTTCATTAACATAGTTACTGTGAAGTCTTGGTTGAACCACACCATAAAATTCACTTAATTTTATACTTTCTGCCACAATTTTTAATTTGTGGGCTGTCTTTCATAGCTTTAGATTTCCTCATACACTTTGGATTATTGCTTTTCAGGCTCGTTATTGAGACCCAGATGTACTTGTTTTGTTCTTCCTTGCTCTCACCTGACCCTAGCTTTTGTACATTTCAATTACAGTATTGTCACTTCTCACTAAATTATTTGCTTATTTTACACATTAGATTGTAAACCACTGAAAAAAATCTACCCCATTCATTTCTGCATTAGCAATGTCCACCAAGTACCTGATATGTGTGAATATTTGTGTTCCAAAAATGCAATAAAACCCCAAACAAAGGAAAACCATTACTTTTTATAGGCTAACAAGGATTGCATTCTTTGCTAATAGCTAAAATGTTACAGAGCAGAGTGGTACACAACCATGATAATATTCCCCATAGTTGAGATACAATTGCAATGGGATTCCCAGGTGGAGGCCAGTCTGGGCTATGCAGTGAGACCCTGTCTCAAGAAAGAAGAGAAGGAGGAGGAAGAAAGGAAGGAAAGAGAAGAAAAAGAGGGGACAGGAAGAGCAAGAGGATCAGGAGGAAGAAAAGTTGCAAGATGTTCCCTAGTGATGCTTCCTAAAGTGTAGAGAAATATACTTTTAAAAAAAGACTGTGTATGAGTTAAAGCCAGCTGCAGCATTTCTGAAAGATGACCTATTTACCACATTTAACATGCTATTATTCTTTCTAACTATATTGATATTGGAAAAAACAGTAAATATCAGACTGCTGTTTTCTCGAGTATGGCAGTCTATGGCATGAACTACAGTTAAGCTTGTCAATGATGAATTTTTACTTGTGCTTTCATAGAATTGGCCATGTGTGCAGTCTGAGAAGATCAATATTTGAGAGCCCTAGAAGTCCTCACCTGGTCATTCCTATTTGAGTCTGGTTTAGTGGCATTTGAATGTGAACAAACATACATTGCACTATCTCAATCAAAACATCTGACATATTAAGCATAGATAACTAACTCTGAATAACTAATGCTGCAAATGATGATGTGCAGCAGGTGCTCTGAAAAGACATGATAATCTGCTTAGAAACACTGCTTCATTTCACAATTTTTGAAGAGAATTATAAATTATTTATCAATTAAAGGCTCTGAGCCTTTGAAAGAGATATCTAAATTTGATTTAGTAATATCTAACTTTATTTGAAATAATTAAAAATTTCAATATATATAATTCAACTATTTGTTTAAATTTTCTATTTTCATAAATTACATATAGCTATATTAATTTCAGTGAGATTACATCCTGATAACCCTACCATAAGTTAAGAATATCATAAGTCAAATGGTATCTAGTGTACCTAACCTTCTGATACTCAGAGTTTTGCAACACAATGCAGGACAGTGTCACATCCAGTCTCATGATCATATGGTAACAGGCAGGTACAATTTGGTGCTTCTGCCAGTATTTCAGTAAGTATTGACATACACCTTGATCACTACACTATGGGAAGATCCAAATTCAAAATTCAAAGAGATGCATATCACTTTTGCACTATTATAATGTTAAATTTGAACTGTTAGAAGTCATAGACCATCTGTGTAGTCCATTATTCTATTATGATCATTGGGCACAATAAGAAACATTTCCTTCTATAATCAGAAAACAATTTCTGTGAAGGATAGTAGTCAGTGCACAAGGTCACTAGGAAGTGTGGAGCATAGATTATGAGAAGCCTATGAGAACTGAACATAAGCAAGGTGAGATGCAGCTCAACTGCTTTTCCTAAGCTGTTTATCTGTAGGCTGAGATTGGCACAGCCTCCAGCCACAGAAAAGGAAAATGAAGAATAGCTGCTTCTCCTAAATTGTATATTTTCAGAGAAGCAGGAAGCTAGGTTTCTCCTGTTACAATTTCATACCCCTCACTGAGAACTGCTACTCTGTTTACCCTTTTATCACTGGATATAAAAGATTCACTGAAGGAGGACTGGGGTTTTTCCTTTGGGCTTTTTACTTGAGGCTTTTGGTTTTGGCTTTTGGGTCTTTGGCTTTTGGCTTTTTGATGTGGGAGACTTTGGAAGAGAAAATAACTGTTGAAGGGGAAAGGATTTCTGAAGGGAAATGAATTGCTGAAGGAAAAATGCTAGTGGGAGATTGCTGAATGGAAAAGAATTACTAAAGGGATATTGCTAAAGGGGGATTGCTAAAGAGGGATTGATAGAAAGTCTGTACAGAGAACTTTATACATAGGCTTTAGAAAAGATAAGCTAAAGAATAGCTACAGAGAACATGGGACAGTGTAAGTCTGGGGGCAAAGACTTTAAGAGAGATTATGCTAAGGAACAGCTAAGAGAAAACATGGGACAGGGTGAGCTAGGGAAAGAGGTTTTAAAGAATAGTGAATGAAGGTTTTAAAGAAGACTTTAAAAGCAAGTTGTTAAGGAAGGACTTTAGAAGCAAGGTTTTAAAGAACTGTAAAGGAATAAAGCCTTAAAGAATAAAAATGGAGAAAAGAAGCAGAGTAAAATGAAGAGAATAATAGAGAAAAGAAGCAATGAGGTTGTGCATCTCCATCAGAACATCCAATAAACCTGGCCCACTTTCTGTCTGTCTATCCTGTGTCTTTCTCCATCTCCCATTACTACCCAGTTAACCCCAGTTAGGTTGCATAATAACCATGGAGTAAGAGAAAAAAACTCACTCCAAAAACCATAAGGATCTGTTTCTAGTAAGTAAGATTCTCACAAGAATTCCAGAAGATCCCATAGCATCCTCCAGACAATTGATCACCAAGCCTGGACGTGAAAGGTGCACCTCCTGAGCTGACCATGGTGGGAATAGTGAAAATAGCCCCAACTGCACTTCTATGAGTTGGTCTGCAGGCTCTGGTTGATCACCTCTAAAACATGGGTACCCCCGCCCCCACAGTGTGCATTCTGACAAGCAGGCTGTTTAGATCTCCACCAAGAAAGCTGCTGTAAACCTACAGGAGGGTATAGCATCAAGAATACACTACTGCATTATTTTAATGACATAACCTTCCCCTTGAGTGATGACTCTGGGACTTGGAGTTCATTCTCTTACAAAGGCCTGGTTCATTTGCTCATGATAATCCTGTTTTTCAACTCATACTATGCAATGTTAGAACTCTGTCTTCGAGCTACTGCACTTTTTGAAGCCACACAGGGGAAAGTAACCTTAGAGTTTGGCATGAACCAAACACATGTAAAACAGAGAAGTATCTGCCAAGAAATGGCACCGGCGAAAGATGATGAAGACCTGCTTTTGGCCCTGATCACCCTCCCACCCAAGTCTCCACTAGAACTTATCTCATGCCAGGCCATGTGATTGCATCTCTTCCATAAAGACAGAGAGAAAATGTGTATCCTGTAGCAAAAGCTGCCATCTTTCAGGGACTAGTCTTTCCTTTTCTTTTTAATGTTTACTCAGCATGATCCTCTCAACTAGAGACTACATTTCTCAACCTCCCTAGCAACAGGAACATTTGGGTTAGTGAAATGTGATAAGTGTGTTGTTAATTTTCAAGGTTATCGCCTTAGAGATTAAGCCACTTAGCTTAGGCTTCTTTTGGTTCATTGGCTGAAAAATGTCAACAACAGAAACCATCTTGAAAGCCATGCTGTGAAAATATTTGTAAGTCCACCATTGTCTCTAAGATCCAGCTAGGTTTTATGAGGGCACACAGTTAAATTGTCAACTATCACTCCTGAATTTTTGTACATTGAAAGTATCATCAACACCAGACATTGCTCCAAAACACAATTTAAAAATTTTATTATCTCAGCTATGGAGTTGGGAGGGTAGGTTGCATGTCATGGAGAAGTTTTTAAAAGTTTTCCCCAGGCCTTTTGAATGATGGTTACTCCTATACCAAAGCAATGAGCAATATAATGTTTTTTTCAACTACTAATATTATATCAACTTAAATTTAACATTTGTGGATCAGGGAAATTACCATTAGGCTAAGTGGAAAGAAAATGCATGGGCCATATTTGGGTCAGGACTCCAATAATGATGTGTCTCCTGCATATCCCACTATCAAAGTGCAGTACTGATTTTTACAATCCCTAGAAATCAGTATTGACACAGTCCTTTTGTTTTGACGACCTCAAAATGTCTATGAATTCCCATTCTGCAGTGAATGAATGCTTCTATATGATTTTTGGGAAGAACTATGGCAGTGGTTTTCAGATACACTTTCTATGGTGCTGCTGGATTCTTACTAATAGGAATACAGCCTTTCTTCTGGAAATGAACTCTGGGTCTGAGACTGATCTGAAACCCAGAAATCAGGCCAGAGATCATGAATATTTATGTAACTTCCCTCAAAGTACCTGACTTCAGTTTTATTGTATAATTTAAGCCACATTCTTGAGACTGCTCAGCTACCTTGTCCCAAGAAGGGCATGCTCCAGTAGCCATCTCCCCATGGCTCAGCACCCATTGTTGCTACTCTGATCTCACCACTCATTATGATATTTGCACTCACCAAACTTCTGATGGCTTAGTGACACCATCTATCTTTCATTTAGAAATATTGCCATTCCCCTTGAAATTTGGGTCTCTCTTCTATAACAGCTCCTTCTATTCTCAGTTCTAACTATAGAGAACAAATCTCACTCAGAGTCTCAGTGAAGCTAGTGCTCCTTTTTCCAATGAACTCCTTATTCTTTTGGGGAAAATGTATATTCCCTGTGAAATGTACTCAGCTGGATTCTCTGCCCTTAATGAGATACCCACTCTATTATACTCACTACTCTGAGGTTTTATAAACCTCTCCTCAACCAGCTTCCATAGAAATTCTGATATTTTATTTTGCTGTGCATTGGCTATTGTTGTTTCCAAGAACCATCCTCACAACATATGATATTTCATGACTGAAGAGTGTTAGGTCCTACATTATAGAAAAAAATCACCTTTATCAAAAAAGAAATTGACCAAATAAACCTCTCCTTAACCAACCTATATCTTCCAATATTGATCCAGCACTGTAAGCAGCTAGTTCCATTCATTTTCACCCCATACATATTAGTTATGTTCTGTGGTTCCCTTAGAGTTCTGTCACTTTCCTACTTAAACAAGTCCAGCACTCCAAAGCTAGCTAATGTCGTAACTGACAGGTTATTTGGCCAGGTGAGAAGGCAGAGCAGATCCTACATGGACAGATAGTGTCTTTCAAGCCAGAGGCCTATGCATCATCTTCAGGGAAGACAATGCTCTAATACAAGGATTAGAAGTGGTCATCTCTGACAACACAGAAGGTATGGAGCAACCTAGTGAGTTAAATATTTTTAGTGCATTGATTCAGATGTCCCCATGGCAATTATCAGATACTTCTCAAGTGGGGCCCTGCTCTTGGCAAAGTAAATTTGCAAGAATTGATAATTCAACCAAGTCTAAGCTCTGTGCGTTTTATAATAAAGTTCCCAAGGCTCAGATTTTCTGCTGTATAACTTCAGAAAAGTGGCAATAGACACTTTAAATATTGCCAAGGCACCATTTGGCTTACTGTTCACCTTACACTAATGAATAATCACTTTTCTGTTTTTACAGTTCTTCGCCAATTTATCAACAAGGCCCAAAACAACCAGTATATGTTATATAGTCCTAATACCTGTTAATTCTGCTCCTATATCTGTGATGCTATAATTGCACACATATATCTTCCCACCATTATCCTTTTAGTATAGCATTGGTGGATGTTTTGGGTAGCTAAACAGAAATGTATTTTCTCATACTACTGGACCGAGAGGTTCAAGATCAAAGTGTCCTCAATGTTTAATTCTCTTAAGTTCTCTGTCCTTGGTGTGTATTCCAAATTGCCTCTTCTTATAAGAACATTAGTCATGTTGGGTTAAGGCACATCCTAGTAGCCTCAATCTAACTTAATTACCTCTCTGAGGTACTGAGAGCTAGGACTTACACACATGAACTTGGGAGGAAACAACACAACCCATATCACTCTGCTAATGTATATACTGCACTTATCAAAAATTACACAGTCCACATTGACTCAACCATATTGAAGCTCAACCAAGCTCCAATTTTCCAAGTCTACTGCTAGTATACTCTATAGACTAATTCCTTGAGCTGAATATAAGGGAGTTTATTGGGGCAAAATTGAAAAAGGCCTCCATGACCTCCTATCTAAGTCATCCAATCATCATCAATTACATCATGATACAATGCAGACTATAAAAGAGATTCCAAATACAAAATGTGAGCTAAATAAAAAACTTTATTTTGGTAAAAAAGCTCTCCATTCAATATAATATTCTGAATTACATCAATTTTAATATAGCTCTAAATTCTTCAAAAAATATAGTTGTTACTTTTTTTGGAAAGGAATATTCATATTTCCCAATATAAATTTTACAGAGTGCAGTCATTTTCTCTACTATTCAGTGACTAAACTGACACTAAAACAACATCTTAGTCAGAATTAAAACCAGAGACACAATAAACTTTATAAGTTGAAATACTGCATTCATTTTTAACAACTCAAGAGTAATTATCCACGATCTCAAATCAAGCCTAACATGTAAAAAATATTAACTTATACATTATTCTTTTGAAATAAAATGTTACAGTGTGAGACCTAAATATAAAATAATAATTTTTTAGAAGCATTTATTGCAATGTACATTTTACTCCTCATTTCTAACTGGGGGTATCATTTTTAATGCTGGTGTTATCTTATTTATCATCTGATCTTTTTCCTCCTAGGGAAATAAGCATTGTTGAACATATTGATAAAGTATTGGCTTATATCAGGTTACTCAAAGTTCAAAATAGATTTTCATTGCATCCATGAAAGGAACATATCATGATAAATTTCAGCACAAGAAACAAAGAAAAGAAATGTTTAAAGCCATTATTTGGCAGAATCTTCCCAAGCTGTTACCAGAAACTATAGAAAACTCACTTTTATTGCAAGCCCATTATAAGACAGTTTTATGTGACCAAGA
The DNA here is from genome assembly GCF_047511655.1 of Castor canadensis. Classification (NCBI taxonomy): domain Eukaryota; kingdom Metazoa; phylum Chordata; class Mammalia; order Rodentia; family Castoridae; genus Castor; species Castor canadensis. The sequence goes on along the minus strand of NC_133388.1, from coordinate 97,552,222 downwards.
TCAGTAAAGGTAATTTTTATCCATAGGAAGATGCAAGCAATTAACGTTATGTTATCCTTAAAATTACAGTATAATGTGTGTATATATATATATATATATATAAACACATAGTCTCACTCAAAAAACCATTCAAACAGATGTCATATTTTAGGTGACTATACTGAGTCTGCAAAACCACAGTTTTGCCTTCCATCTAGGAAAACCAGAAATAGACCTGCCTTGGTATATGGCAACATCCTCTAGTTATGTGTCTCTGAGGTTGAACACAAAGGCACAATTTGGCATTCTTTCTTAAATCCACACTTATCTCAAATTATTGTTGAATGTACACAAATATGTTGAGGTTTTATTACTTCTTAACTAAGCCTTATTCTTCTCACTATTTCCTTCTCTACCTCTACCAATCCTGATCTTGACCCCCCTTAATGTAGGGTAAAAGATATCTGTATGTATCTATGTTTTATCCTTCCATTTTGTCCCATCCCTCAACAACTTAGACTATATCTGAACCTGGATGTGGAAACAAGAGAAGGTGTGAAAAGAGCTCAAATACCCCCAAATCCTGGACTGTCTCCAGTGTGTTTGTTCAGATTATAGGAGACCAAGATAGGTGCTCTTTTCAGGAAGTGTGTTCATTTCTAATGGCCCTACAATAAGTGTTGTTTAGTAAGCAGCATTACTGATTAGTATGACTGTGAAATGCATAATTCTATGTTGAAGTGAGCATAGAAAAAATCCCTGCCATTAGGAATGTATAGTTCAGTTAACCATGTTCATTTTTAAGCAGATATCCAGAAAGGGGAATCCTTGTAAATGGGTAGAGGTAGTGTTCAGAGAGAGAAGATGAAATTGCAGAATGAGAAACTAGTATGGAACTAGCTAACCAAAATTTATAGAATAAGGAGATTTCTGAGTTTAAGATTATTAAAGAAACTAAGCTGGGTGTTATGGCACTCACCTATGATCCTAGGAATTAGGAAGGGAGAAGGAAGATCATGAGTTTGAGGACAGTCTAGGCCACACAGTAAGGTTGTATGGAAAGAGGGAAGGAAGGAAAGAAGATAGGTAGGTAGGAAAGAAGAAATTGCATTTCTTGTCTGGCCTCTTTGCTCACAGTAAAACTACCAAAACTTTCCAAGGGAAGTAGCTTTAAAAATATTTCATTGCAAGAAATACGCTAACTATAAAATGTTGAGTTGAGGGGAATAAAAGTCTCCCAACACTTGTTATATTAGCAATCAGAATATGTTTAAGCTGTAATTAAAAATACATGTTTCTCTGAAAGCACTTTTAATATGCTTAGCAAGATTGAATAAATACCTCCAGCATACCAGTCTTTCACTTGGGGTTTCCACGATGGGATATGTACTCATTTGGTCCCTTATTTGGGATGCTTTCATTGTATTCATCCCTCACATCATCCAATGGTGACCCTTGAGCAACAGATGAATGTCTGACCACTAAACTCAATTAATAAATCATGCAATTGCAAATTGCAATATTCCATGCATAATATACCACTTAGTTATGAACTGTAAAGAATTTTAGTAAGAATTTGACACAATTGGGAAGGAATAGCATCTAAATATCATGATAGAAAGTTGGGAGTTTGAGATTCTCAGTTTAATTTTATTTTGAGTTAAATAAACCCATACAATTTTTATTGTTTTAAATTCCCACAGTGTATAATTTTGACTTATATTTTTTGCATGAAATTCAGCCAGTCTACTCATGTCTTGGTTTTTTCTAAATGTGCTAGGGTAAGAAAGTATTATGTATCTCCTCTATACATTCACTTGTTATTGTGAAAATATAGTTATTAGAATTTCCTATTCTTCAAAGTGTTACATTTAGGAAACTTCACAGTATGTATTAACAAATATTACTCATTATGTCACTCAATACCATTTAACCAAATTATTGTTCTTCTTTTACTTTCATGTTAATCTCTAATTGTACATTAGACATCTGTGAAAGAACACAATCATCTTCAACCTCTTTTAGCAACTACCCCTCAGGGGTATGTGACTCCTGGAGTTAGGCCATGGGACTACATAACCACATTTCAAGACTTGAAGGGTTTTCTTCATTGAACTTCATTAAAACTAACTGTCTTTGATCACTAAAATATTGCTTACCTTTGTAAGAATTTTTCCTAGTGAATTAGTCCTTGTGGGGAGTGTCTTTGAAATTATCCTTAAACATCTTTGATCTCAAGTATAATTGAGACTTCTAGCCAAATAAGCACATCCTTCCTGCAGGGCTTTATGCTATCAATACATACAACGATGGCTAGCTCACCAATATAGTTTTATAAATTATAAACTTCAATGCATTTAATGTAAGTGTAAGAGAACTAACTACTTCAATCTAATGGAAAACACACTGAGTGATTTTGCTTTAACACTTAATATCTTCATGCAAGGAATGTTTATGGTTTTTCTATGAATGCGTATGAAAACTCATTTTCTGAAATTCAGAAGGCTTCATTCGGACTCATAAGTTTATAAATATTTCATCAAAAACTGAGATCATAAAATGAAGCACTTTGTAATTCTTTTGCGGGCCACAGTAAAGAATATTCATGTAAACAATGCATATGTTGGTAAGCTAGTATAGACATTTGTATTTCTCCATTCAAAATGCATATTACACTTGCCTACTTAAGAGCCTCAGTGTTTCAGGTAGTATCTATCATTTTAGAGAACAGTGCTACAAACCTAAAAACTCACATAAATGACATGTTCTTTCAAAAAAATATTGAGAGAAGCCTAATTTTGAGCATCAGTATTATAAATATTAATTACCAAATCCTAAAATAAAGTTGAGATGTTTATTTGCTGATGTAGAAATCAGGAATCCATGCATTATCACATGACAGACTAAGACATAAAGAAATGTTTCAACCTGTGGGTCAATGTAACTATTTACAGTTGCAATGTAACTATTTACAGGACTGTCTGCTGTGTGCCAGATACACTGATGCTATTTTTATTTCCAAGATTTGTGTGGGCTTCAATAAGTACTAAAACTTACCCAAATGCCAAATCCTTTCTACAATAACAGAATGAATAGATGGGAATTGACATCACAAGTGCATTTGAAATCCACATTTGAAATTTATCATTCACAAGTATTAGTTATTATATACATATTCTTCTACAAGTATTGGTGAAAGACAATATTCTTTGTAAATTCTCAATATGCATTGGATATCTGGGATGCTTACAGGACATACAATAGTAACTCAATCCATCCATAAAACATTCAAAATATTTTTGTGTATACTAAACTCCAAGGATATTTTAACATATACTATACTCCAGTTAAGAATGCAACATACATGCAAAGTTCACAAGGATGGTTCTTTTTAAATGGAAAACGTGTTCTTCCCAACACACAAGCAGATAGGGTTAAAAGGGTCATTCACAAAACCTTTCATATTGTCACTAATCCCCTTCTCCACTTTCTTCACCCTTTATTCTTTCATCCTTCTCTCTCATCTCTCATAAAAGGATTATCCAAGAGTGCCCCACCTGTGCCCAGGTTTACCCCCATGGTAGCCTGAGACCACACACTTCCTTCTCTGCTCACCAGCTCCAGGGCTCCATACCAGGGGAAGACTGGCAGATTGATTTTACCCATATGCCAGCTCATAAAAAACTTAAATATTTATTAACCTTGGTTGACATTTTCTCTGGATGGGTTGATGCTTTTCCTACTACAGGCAAGTCAGCAGACATAGTATCTACACACTTAATCAATGACATTATCCCTCATTTTGGATTGCCTTGGGATTTACAATCTGAAAATGGTTCATCTTTCTTCCATTTCAAAGGTGTCCCAAGCTGTCTCCCCTACCCTGAGAGTGGCCTGGAACCTACATATCTCTTATCACCATCAATCATTGGGAAAAGTGGTGTGAATAAATGGAATAATAAAAAAATCTAAAGAAGCTTCCATTGAGCTCCTTGCCCCTAGCTTTGGCCTGCATCAGGGCCACCACTGAAGACCTTCCTTCTTGAGCCCCTTTGAAATAATTTATGGCCACCCATTTCTCTTAGGAAACTTGCCTCCAATAGACCTTACTCCTTTGGCTGACTATCTACTTTACCTTAACCTTCTCAGTGAACTTCTCAGAGAGCATGCAGACCAGATCCTGCCCCACCCCACAGAGGGCTCCATAACAACTTCTGTTAAACCAGAGGATCTTGTTCTCCTCAAGGATCTTCAACCCACTCCTCTGTGACCTCGGTGGACTGGCCCCATTTGATTGTCCTCACAACACCCACCGCTGTTAAGCTCAATGGGATACCCCAGTGGCAGCACCTTTCAAGGATAAAACATTGTCCACCAACCTCAGACTCTTCCATAACGGCAAAGGATGAGTACTTTTGCATAACACTGGGACCCATGAGGCTATGCCTCTCCCGCAAACTCTCTCCCTCTTACTCTCCTACATAAATTCTCAGTCCTCATCTGGCTCTCAATTTTATGCCCTAAGTGAACTTGCCAACAACAGATCTTTTCTGCAAATGAAGCCTGAGAAAAACTGTCAGCCTCCACTCCTAGGGACCTCACAAATTTCCAAATTCCAGTTGAACCCCCTTTAACAACACCCCCACTCAGCACAGAGCAGCTAGATCAATCAGTGCCCATAATACCAACAAAAGGCTGGAATGTTAGGTCCCTGGCATTCTTGGGGCAGGAGGAAGGTTAGCACCAAAATCAGACCCCCTGATTTATGACTGCTTGTTTCTCCCTGCCTGATTGTTTCTCGGCTTGCAAAACAACTCAGGAACTTCATGGTACTCAACTAGCCATGCAGGTAGACCTGTTCCATCTGGTGATCACAGATAATCAGAGACTGAGACTCTTTCCCTGCCCCATGGCTTGGCCCCTCCTATAAAGCCCACTACCCATTTTTAGCCAAGACGCTTCACTACTCTGAACTTGAGAGTGACAGCCCTGAAGTCTGGACTGGTAAATCTTTCCTTTCCACACATGGTGTGGTCTTTATTCAGAAGTACCTTACAGTTAGTAGTTCATGTCATACTAGATTTTTCCAGGAACCCCTTTGTTATTTTGCTTACTGTTGGCAACTTTTGTACCTGTTCAGATTCCTTCACAATGTCCATCAAGACTGATAAAGACAAAAGGAGAGGATCCACGAGTCACCAGCATCAGAACAGTGAGGACAGCACTACAGACACTGTAGTTACCAAAAGGATGATAAGAGAATTCTGTACAAACTCTGCACATATAAGATGTATAAGCTTGGTTACTTAAAAGAAATCAATTGCTGGGAAAATAAAAACTGTCACAAATTATTTAAAGTTAAGTT